>NC_133535.1:18890722-19194294 GCF_048544455.1 Silene latifolia
TCAGTGATCTCCTGAGCGGCTCGGTCCGGATCTCTATACCATTCCCTTGCAGATCGCGAAGGAGAAGATGAACATTGTCTCTTTGATCCGGTCCTGGTCACGCCATTTGGTGGGGGAATGGAGCAGCAGTAGTCTATGAAGGTCTCCATGTGCTTAGCTGCATCTTCGTTTGCAGCTCCCCCAAACTGATTTCTCTCAACCATAGTGATGTAGGCAGGCTTTGGTTCGAATTTTCTGGCATCTCCCGTAATTCGAACCCCTTGTATAAGTTGTCGGTGTCGGCTCGGAAAAACTAGCTATACTTGCCTCCTCGGCCATGACTGGAATTTCGGGAAAATAACTGCTTTTACCGAAGAGGTCGGTGAAGACTGTTGGTCTTCCTCAAACAGATCGTGCTCGAGATAGCTTGACAGTAGTACTCGGCTCTTCCTCTCGTCGACAATATCCTTCGTGCTCGTCTCAACCCGCGCAAAGATTTCTCTATCTCGAGTCAAATGGTAATAATTCTCCACCCCGTGACCTGCGCATAAGATGAAACTACAACAAGAATATAAGAAAAGTTTAAGGAACAAAAGTCCCTTAAACTGAGAAAGACTGAAAATAAAAACAACTAAAATTAGGACTATTGCCTCCCCGGCAACGGCGCCAAAATTTGATACCCGTCGCTGTGAGTACCAAAGATAAAATTTATAAACTCCTATTAAGACTAACCTAGGCTAGTGGTAACAGGGTCGATCCACAAGGAGGCAGTTGTAAACTTTAGTTGATTAACGTTCAGTCTGAGGTAACTATTATGGGGGTTGATTTGAATTGGTCTATAACTAATAACAATAAGAAGAAAATAAACTAAAGATATGATTTAAACAGATAAAAGAAAGATACTAGGATTTGACTTGATTTCCGCTCAATTCTTCACATTTCTGCAATAAAGTACAAAAACACGAAAGTAGAGGAAAATAGGGAAATAGGCATATATTGCACATTTGAGCTCTGAAATGCGTGTAGAAAAGAGTGTGAAACATCGTATTTTAGACACGCATCACACGGTATTAATTAATTTCGCTTATTTAATAATCCGTATTTCGTAACAAAAATACATTGCGAGGTGATCGAATTTCCAAGATTTTTGTTCACCAAATATTGAAGATTCTGAAGATCAATTTAGAGTATTATTTATCACCCTATCAGAGCTCGTTAAAAAAAGAATCACAATATAGTATCGCAAACAATCAACTTAGTAGGGAAATCCTACCATATCGCAAATCCAAATCATGCACAACAATCACGCGAGAAAGCTTCCTCCACGAAGTCCTCACCTATTATAACATCATACAATCAAAATACTACACATATAAAGACTAATCCCCCCAAACCCCTCAATTAGGGTTTGTGAATGATAACCCAAAATATGTCAAAGACAAAGGTAGAACACTTACCAATCAAAAAGACGCAAAATAAGGAATGAAACCCCCAAATCTATGAACCCTAGCCTTAGGAATGATGAAGGTAATTGCAGAGCAGTGTTACGTAGATGCGAGTTTAGAAGAGTGATTAAGAAAATGTTTAGAAAATGATTAAGAATTGATAACATGACTTAAATATGCCTCTCCCATTAACTTAGTCAAACCGCGAAAACTAACCCGTCAGACCGGGTACTCGTCCGAGTACCCAAAACGACCTACTCGGCCGAGTGCACCCAAAATAGTAGCCTGTTTAAAAGCACTCGATAACTTACTCGAACGAGTATAAACTACTCGAACGAGTAAGCTAGGACCAGAAAACCGTAGTAATTCAGTCTTTCCTCCTTAAAACGAACTTTGTCCTCGAAGGTTCACACCATACCTGATACAACATGTCAAACCAACCTACTAACCATGTAACTCGAAAGGACATCTAACTCAAAAGACATTAACCATGAGCCCAAATATAACCAACTACAGTTCACACAAACCGAAAGACAACCAAACCAACCTCAAAACTACCCCAAAACACATATGCGACCATCTCTTACCCCCCTTAAAAGACCAAGGTTACGATCCCGTAACCAAATATACCTGCTAAAAAAGATGTGGATATCGTAACCTCATTGCCTCTTCCGGTTCCCAAGTGGCTTCTTCCACATTGTGATTAGACCATAGGACCTTAAGCAAGACGGTTTCACCATTCCTTTTCTTGCACCTTATGATCTAATATCTCCTTTGGTACCTCCGCATAAGTTAGGGCCTCATCCAACTCGATATTTTCAACCTCGAGTACATATGACGAATCACTCACATATTTCCGAAGTTGTGACACATGAAAAACATTATGCACACGATCAAGAGATGGTGGTAAAGCTAGCCGATAAGCTACTTCACCCACCCGATCCAAAATCTCATATGGACCTATGAACTTCTGACTCAACCTCCCTCTCTTGCCAAACCTCATAACGCCCCGCATAGGCGACACTTTCAAGAGAACCTTGTCACCCACTCCAAACTCAATGTCTCTCTGATGCAATTCCGGACTAATTAAACTCATGTTTCTATAATCAATTTGATAACTCTTTTGCCGATCTTGAGATTCTTTCATCTTTTGTCGAATCAAATGCACTTGCTCAACCATATCTTGTACCATCTGTGATTCTAAAACCACGGCCCAGCGCTATCATCCTAACACATCGGACTCCTACACTTCCTCCCGTACAACGCCTCAAAAGGTGTCATCCCAATGCTCGTGTGATAGCTATTGTTGTAATATGAAAACTCTATCATATCAACTCTTTCCTACCAACTCCTACCAAACTCCATCGCACAAGCTCGCAACATGTCTCTGGAGGTCTTGACAGTCCCTTCAGTTTAACCATCTGTCGTGGAAGGAAACGTCGTACTCATCTTTAAGGTAGTCCCCATCAATTCCTGCAACTCTTGCCAAAACCGTGATATAAATCACGCATATCTACCTGACACAATATCCTTTAGTACTCCATGTAACCGCGCCACATGTTTCCTGTGCCCAAGAGTCAGTTGAATCTTACTTCAAGTATCTTTCACGGGAATAAAATGAGCTGATTTTGTCAGACGATATTTCACGTGCAGTTCCTATCTCGGGGTTGGGTCAGACTATGAACGAGAGGACTTACTGTAGTGTGCTTGGGTATCGTCTGGGTGTTCCGTTATTCACGGTATCTAGGCCCTGTCCTGCTTGCTCTCGGGTTTTTGCTGAGGATGTTTTTGGGGACCACGCTGTTTCTTGTACAGGTATTGTGGGCATTAAACATCGGCATAACCTCGTCCGAGACACTCTTTTCAACATCTGTTATAGATCTGGTATTACTGCGGGAAAGGAGGTTGATATCGGTTTGGTTGATGGGCATGGTGGCTCTCTTCGTCCTGCGGATTTGTTGCTTTATTCTTGGGACAGAGGGCGTGATGTGTGCGTTGACTTGACAGGGTCTTCTCCTTTGACTCGATCGGGGATGACGGATTTTGTGTCCGGCCGGGTTGTCGCCGATCTTTGCTCGGCGTAAGTGTGCTAAGTACGGGGATTTGTGCGCGGCAAATGAGTTATGGTTTCCTTCCTTTCTCTTTCTCTTCACTTGGGAAGTCTGGGTTCGATCTTTGTTGCCTTGCTCAAGCGGATCCAGAAATTCTCGGTATCTCAGGATGCGGGGGCTCGAGTGGCCGCTTACATTTTTACTAGACTTAGCTTTGCTGTTGCTAAGGGTGTGGGAGCCCAGATTGTCTCTCGGCTCCCCACCAATTTCATGTAAACTTTTATTTTTCTTTTAATGAAAGCTGCGCGCATCCTTTTTTTAAAAAAAAATAATAATAATAAAAAATAAAATAAAATAAAATAAATAATAATAATAATAATAATAATAATAATAATAATAATAATAATAATAATAATAATAATAATAATAATAATAGTACTAGTAGTAGTAATAATAATAGTAGTAGTAATAATAATAGTACTAGTAGTAGTAATAATAATAGTAGTAGTAGTAGTACTACTACTACTACTACTACTACTACTACTACTAATAATAATAATATTAATAATAGTAATAATAATAGTAATACTACTACTACTACTACTACTACTACTACTACTACTACTACTACTACTACTACTACTACTACTACTAGTAATAGTAATAGTAATAGTAATAGTAATAGTAATAACAACAACTATAATACTCCCTCCCATCCAAATCAAAGGTAACAATTGCTTTATCACACTTGCTGAGACATGTTTTGCAACGTGAATATCTTTAGTTACACATTATTAAAAATTATAAAAAATTGATATTCTTATAGCATTCATGACGATAAATTAAACAAGATCTCACCTGACTATATTTTATCTTATAGATTAAGAGTAATATCAAAGATTCTCTACGACCAGTCGACCATGAATAGTGACAAAAAGTAAGTGTTACCTTTGGTTTGGATGGGAGGGAGTAATAATAATTTCTGGATTTGCTAATTTATTCCTCGGACAGTCGCAAGATGTATGTGTCGATCTGACGGGATCTTCCCTCTTGACTCAGACTAGGCTGTCTGATTTTGTGCCCAGTCGGGTTGTCGCTGATGCAGCTTAGCGTAAGTGTGCCAAGTACCGGGATTTGTGCACGACTGCTTGTAATGGTTTCCTACCCTTCTCTTTATCTTGGTTGGGGGAGCTGAATGCGGGTGTTGTGGCTTTGCTCAAGCGGATCCAGAAATTCTCTTTGTCTCAAGATGCCGGGGCCTGCACGGCCTTTTACATTTTTACTAGACTTAGCTTTGTTACCGCTAAGGGAGTAGGGCCTAGATTATATCTCGGCTACCCACTAATTTCTTGTAAATTTTTGATTGATCTTAATAAAAGCTTCGGTTGATAATGATAATATTAATAAATAATAATAATAACAACAACAACAACAACAACAACAACAACAACAACAACAACAACAACAACAACAACAACAATAACAATAACAATAACAACAATAACAATAACAACAACAATAATAACAATAACAAAAACAATAATAACAACGATAACAATAACAACAATAACAATGACAATGATAACAATAACAATAACAATAATAACAATAGTAATAGTAATAATAATAATAATAATAATAATAATAATAATAATAATAATAATAATAATAATAACAATAACAATAATAACAATAATAACAACAATAACAACAATAACAACAACAACAACAATAACAACAACAACAACAACAACAACAACAACAACAACAACAACAACAACAATAATAATAATAATAATAAGCGTAGCTAATTAGCTATGCCAATGCATGTTACCAATTACCTATGTACACGAATAATGACATAATGTACTGCTTAATTAAAGATAAAGTAAGTCATAGTTGTTGACTATTTCTTGTTTTAACTCTCTTATAAATATGTTAATTTTGCATGTATGAATATTTATTTTTAGCAAATATTGAGGTTGAAACATGTAATCAATTATAGAAGTTAAATGATGTTTATAAAAACCACTTATTTAGCTAAAAATTTGGGTCATGCCTCAAATTAGCAAATGCTTTTACAAGATGTAGAATTTACAAATCTCTCTCTATATATATATATACCATTGAGAAGCATTAAATTCATCATCATTGAAGAAAAAACCAAAAATAAATAAATAAAATAAAGCACCTCAAAAATAAAATGTCTATATTCAATCTCCCATTATTTGTGTCTTTACTTTATTTATTCGTTTCGGTTGCCATATGTCAGACCGTTTTTGACATAACCAAATACGGTGCTAAGCCTAATGGTGATGCAACACAGGTATGTATATACATTTTTAGGTCTTATAAACACTTAAAAGTAAAAATAAAATGACACATATCATGGAAATCTACATTTATTTGTTTTGATATCTAGCATTATATTTTGTGTATCTAAATTTTTTAGGAAATTAATGGTGAAAGAAAAATTTAGAGTTGCATATTGTTTGTACATTTTTTTAGGGTATGATAGGTGCATGGAAGGCAGCATGCGCATCTAAAGCTCCATCAAAGATAATAGTACCAAAAGGGCAATACACGTTGAATGCAGTGAAGCTTGTAGGTCCATGCAAAGGCCAAATTACAATGGAAATTGCGGGAAATTTTAAGGCCCCAGCAAACCCTGCGCAAATGAAAGGTGCAGACACTTGGGTTAAAATTGAGCATGTTGACAATCTTATAGTAACCGGGCTTAAGGGTGGAGGTTCTTTCGATGGTCAAGGTCAAATGGCATGGAAGCAAAACAATTGTGCTCAAACTGGCACATGCAATAGCCTTCCTTACGTATGTTTTCGTCCTTTAAAAAATCTTGACGGTACACATATGTGTGCAATGTCATCGTACACCTTACACAAATTTTCTATTCACTTAGATTACATTAAGTTATTTATTAAAATTATTGTTATTTTTAATAGTTTATTGGATGGCGATACTCTTTTTTTTTCTATGTGAAACTTTGCTAACGTATTGTTTGAGAAAACTACTTAATATTTAAATAAAACAAAATTACTTTAAGATATAGTAAGATGATTAATTGAAACTAACTAGGTAATTGGGTCTATCTGATGGTAATATTGGGCTAAAAAAAATTATACTACTACAAATCTACTACTCTATAGTTTATTTTTTGTAAAGTTACAAAGAATGGTACTCTATATGTTTTATTCAAGTTGTTGTCAATGTGATTATACATTATCAAATTAGATGGTAGGTAAAAATATAAGATATAACATAACGACATGAAATCAAACAGTTAAATTACACCATGTTTCTAAGGCGAACTAATCTTTATGATTGTATGACCTTATAAAAATATGTACATTAGTTAGCTCAGTTGATAAAAACAAGGTAAAAAAAGAGTATTTTACAAGGTGCTTTCAAATGAACTTCTCTAACACTACTAATCTATTCATAATTTATTTAATAATTGTGACTTTGAGAGCATTTACCATAGGTGCTAACTATTCTAATATTTAATAAATTGGTAATTGGTAATATAATGGTTATAGTTAAATTATTACTAATTGATAAATTGCTTTTTTCTTATCAATGCAGAATTTTAGGTTCCAGTTCATGAACGATTGTAAAATTAGCGGAATAAAATCAATCAACAGTAAATTGTATCACATGGGAGTATTGGGGTGCAAAGGTTTAACACTATATGACACTACAATTCAAGCACCAAAAGAAAGTCTTAACACAGATGGTATCCATATAGGAAGATCGGAAAGGGTGAATATAACCAAGGCCAACATCGGTACCGGGGATGATTGTATATCCATGGGTGATGGGGCAAAAGATATTCACATCCAATCGGTCACTTGTGGGCCCGGCCACGGGATTAGCATTGGAAGTCTCGGTAGGTACCCTAATGAGGCCCCCGTAACTGGAGTCACGATCAAAGGTTGTATTATCAGCAACACAGATAATGGTATTAGGATCAAGTCATGGCTCAATTCTTATCCCGCTATCGCATCTAACATGCACTTTGAGGATGTCACGGTTAATAATGTGCTCACCCCTATTCTTGTTGATCAAGAGTATTGCCCTTACAACCATTGCAAAGCTAAGGTATGATGATGAAATCATAAATTCGTGTTTATTATTTTTCATAAATACACGATCTAGTGCTCTCTGGACTATGCCATTGAATGATCGATACAGGGGTTTGTTAATAAACCCAGTCAACAGATCAGATTAGGTCAGATTTTTGTTCGTGTCATTTATAAATAAATCGACAATCCAAACATAACAAAACTACATAAATTGTTACATAATCACTATCCATAAAATATGTTCTCTTTAAACCTATCGATTTAATGAAATCATGCATATTTAGAATCCTAATATAATACAGTATATGCCACATGCAGACACCATCAAAGGTTAAATTAAGTGACATAAGCTTCAAAAACTTCAGAGGAACAGCAGGATCAAAAGAGGCTGTCAAACTAATATGTAGCAGTGGATCTCCATGTCAAAAGGTGCAACTGACAGACATTGACTTGACTTTTAAAGGTGGACCGGCTGTGTCAATGTGTAAGAATGTTAAGCCCATTGTTACAGGAAAGAATAACCCTAAGGCTTGTGGTGCACCAGCTGCTTAGTTAGACATTATATCTCAAATTATATAATATGGAGAGCCTATGAGTTCATTCATGCTACTTGTATTATGGATGTTTGTGTAAATTGTGCACTTTCCTATACCGCTTTATCTGTAACGTTGATTGTATTATAAGCTGCAGAATACAACTAATAAATTAGTTTTTACTATATATATTGCACGGTATTAATTAATTTCGCTTATTTAATACTCCGTATTTCGTAACAAAAATACATTACGAGGTGATCGAATTTCCAAGATTTATGTTCACCAAATATTGAAGATTCTGACGATCAATTTAGAGTATTATTTATCACCCTATCAGAGCTCGTTAAAAAAAGAATCACAATATAGTATCGAAGATATATACTATTATTTTTGTGCTTATCTCACACAAATTGATATTATGTGAGCCATATTGACATTTCAATGGAAAAATGAAGTCTCTCTATCATATTAAATACAGCAACATAGTTCTGACTAAAATGTACATTACACTTTTATACCTTTTACAATTGTAAATTATCTTAGCAGGCTTGCCGAGCCTTTAAATTTTGTTTGGACAAAGCTGAGCTCGAGATCGTTGTTACATCTTGTCGTTGGCGGTGTGTGCGAGGTGGGTGGTGTATTAAATCAGGAAATTAAGAGGTGATATCTTGTGTGTGTATGTGTGTGTTAAGCTAAGTGGGCAGGTGTTGTGGTGGTTGTTAGGTGCTTATTTTACATGTTTTCAGTTGCTTTTAATAGCTAATTCTGACTCCTCTTGGCATAATTTTAGGCTACTTTTCCATGATTTTGTCATTTTTCAATATATACTTTGCTTTGGTATGTTGTGTGCTTGTTTCAAGTCAAAATGAGCCATCCTGAAGAAGAACGCAACAGTTGAGGTTAAGTACAGAGGCTCGAGGCAAGGAAGGAACGAGTTCTTGAACATGGTAATTAAGGACAAATGCTTGGATGACATTAACATTGGAGATTAAGGTGTTTTATGAAGAGAAGAACATACATGCTCTCCAGAGCGGTGAAATCGAGATCGGAAGCAAGAATTTGGAAGAAGTGCTTTTATGGCGGAGGCGTCACATTCACTTTTTCTGCGTTATTAAAAACCCCAAATTGGCTTTTCTTTTAGGTTTTAATAAAAGACTTATTATACAGAAACTCTTTCATCTTTAATTTTTCATAACTAGTTTTATCTTATGCCTTATAATTTATTAGTCTTAATTATAAAAACTCTCTAGATTAAGATGAAATTACTTGCACATGATTATTGCAATTGCATTTGTTCTATTCTCCCTCGAAGTTCATCAAATACAAATCTTCTTTTCTCTTTGTCTCGTAATTATGTCTGCTATTGCTTTAATTATGAACTGTTTGTTCTCCCTTAAAATAATTGAGCAAGTTATCAGCTAGGGTTCATAAAATCGTTAATATGGATGACTAGCATAAATTGAATCGTCTAATCTTGAATATCAATTACTACCTCAGATTTAGATAAAGATTTATATTGAATTGGATTGTTGTTGTTGATTGAATATCTAATAACTAACTAATTTTTAAACTAGTATAGATTTCGTGCATGCACAATATAAATAGATTGTTACTTTTCATTAAATATTATTTATAGATTATAGATTTTTAATTGATAACACATTTATTTTTCACGCTTCTCGTACTTATATTTTGATTTCAGGAAAAAAATAGAAAACAATAAAAAGTCATGAAAATGTCTGTTTTTTTTTTTTTTTTTTTTACCACGAAACTGATTATATTTGATATAAATTCTTACTAATAGGTCGTATATTATTTAGTATCAAATGTATATCATAAAAAAAATCAATCGACTTTTTATCGTAAAATTTTATATATATATATATATATATATAAAAAAAGAATATGTTTTTGATCATCATAAAAAACTACAAGTAAATATTTGTAAATTATGCACTTCTAATTTTTTTGGATATTTCAAACAAAAATATTTGACCCATTTATACACAATATGATATAGATTATACTACAATTATTAAGTCCAACCCAATTGTGTTTATATTTTTGGTGATTTTTGTTTAAATAATACTTTAAGAGAAATTAATTTCGTTTTGGGTTCGGTTAAAAAATATTTCTCAAATAGGGATCCACATGGACATGTAGTTTGTACGAACCTAGAGGCCAAAGAACCCGCAATATCGTATAGCGAGTTTATAGTAAAGCCGCCATCGACAACGAGGGTTTTGCATGTGCATAGCTTCCCCGAACTTCTATGCCAAGGACGTCTATTTTGTCTGCAAAACAGCCATTGGAGATAGAGTTTTTATATTAAAGTCGCCATGGGGCATGGCGGTTTTGGGTTATTTTTTTTTTAATTTAATGTTCTATTACTCGACAATAGAGAGTATTCGACACTCACAAACCAACGACACTCATTGTAACACCCCTAATTTCCGTAATATAATTCTATTATTTTATTTTCCCATATTTCATATTTTATTTTCCGGGAAAATATCCGTCGAAGACCCATTCCTTCCTTGGGTTTCACGTGATTTTTGGTGTTTATGGGTGAATTTTGGGCCTAAGCTTAGAATAAACCCATGAGCTTCTTTATAAATAAGAAGGGAAATCAAACCCTTGCTTCTCTTTTCTCAAAACTATAAACCTAATTCTCTCCTCCTCCTTCCTCCCTTGGTGCCGTGAGATCCACCCCTCTAGGGTTTCGTGCCGCGCCTCTTCCTCCTCCCTTCATCATCTTTCGTGCTTAGATCGATCCTACTTCTTGGATCTATCTATCTTATTCGTAAGTTTTATGTTTTCACGTAGTTTTTATAGTTTATATATATATAGTTAGTATATTTATTAGATTCGTTATCTTTGGCACGTGGATGATTCAATAAAGGCGTGGAAACTGCACCTGGAGAAGACGTTTATATCGTGGAAGACGATCTATAGGGTTTAATTCGCTAATAAAGTAACTAGGTGTTTTTCTTTAATTGTGTTTATGCCAATTGATGTAATTAATGTGATTTAATGTTAGGCGGCCAAGGGTTCTCTCCAAAGTTATAGCTAAGGCTAGTATAACCTTGATGATGATTCAAGTGTTATAGCTAAAGTTAATACAACTTTTGGTAGTTACTCTAGTTATGGCTGAAACAGGTATCACCTTGGAAATATGAATCCAGGTTATAGCTGAATCTACTATAACATTGGATACGAGTTAAGGTTATAGCCGAAACTAACATACTCTGAGATTTATGGCTCAAGGTTATAGTTGGAAATAGTATAACTTTGAGTTACGTGCCAAGGTTATGGTTGAAGTAAGTATAACTTCAAGTTATATATGTTGAAGTTATAGTCGAGGTTACTATAACCTCTCATCCAGAGTTCATGTTATGGTTAGGGTTACTATAACATTGAATGGTTAAATATTAAAGTTATAGTTGAAGTTACTATAACATTGGTTGCTTATACTTGTTCACATATTGTGTTGTGTTCAGTTATTATATGACGGTGTGTTTGCATATATCTTTGGTTACTCTTATCCATACGATAAGTAGGATGTTAGACTCTCCTGTGAGTTGAGTCGTGATGTTGTTCACGCATGTTAGTACAGTCAGTTATATTGTACATTTGTTGTTGGCTAGTTTGAATAGATTACGGTAGTTACGGTTATGTGCTATCAGAATGAACCAAAGCCACCCGTCGATGCGGGATTTATTTGATCTATGTTCGGGATTGGGCAGAGGCAGTGGCTATACGCTCTGTTTCCCGAGTGTCGTTCGGTGTACAATTATTGCACCGAGAGTCTGACCAGGTCTTAGACATATAGGCAGTGGTTATACGATATACATAGTACCGATGGAGGTAGTGGTTATACGCTCCGTCAGTTAGAGGCAGTGGTTATACGCTCTAACGGGCGTTCACTCTATTCGCTACGCTTGATTGCTAGCTTTGTGCCTTCTGTTGCTGTGGATTGTGTGTTACCATATTTGCTATGCTTTAATGCTAGCTTTGTGCCTTAAGTTATTGTGGGTCGTTTGTCGCTACTAGTCTTATAAATGTTCATGGTCTAGTGGTTACATATGGTCTAGGTTTGCATGATTGCATTCGTCTAAGGTTGATTAAGTCATGGTAAGCTGTATTGAGTTTTCATGAGTATAGATGGTCTCACATGTTTACTGGTTTTACATTTCAATTGTTATTTATTGTTGATTTTATTCAATTGTCGTAAACATGACTGGGAGAGCATCTAGTTACTCTCGACTGATTGTCGACCCCCCATTCTCAGGTTGTTCAGATGTTTGCTGTTTGGATGATATCTTTCTGGGGAAGTGTTGTGCGGCGAGATGAATAATAAATTAGAAGTTTTCTTTTTATGTTTTAAGAACCTTTGAATAATGTATTAGTTTGTTTTGGTTTTAGTAGCGAACCAGATTGGTCAGGTGTTTCCGCCACCTTGACCCTTTTATCAGTATCGTACTCTGATATTTACTTTATATAAGTTTTGCCTTTGTTTTATAATCCGGGTTGTTACACTCATACCTCACAAACTAACGAAACTCACACGCTCCCTTCTCTCACAACGACTCTTGACGGCGACCACCGCCACCTCAAGCAACCACCTCAAGCATCTACCCAATAAGATATGTATTATAATTTCTTATTAACCTTAATTAATGCAATGACTTTGAATTTTATGAATTTTCCCAATTGAATTAGGCTTTGTTAGATCAAATTGTCTTTATTATTGTTTGTCAATTTTTGGTTATGTGAAATTGGGTTAGGTTAATTAGGTTTTGTGAACTGTTGCAATGTCAAATTAGGTTTTGTCATTGTATTATTTGTATATTAACAATGCATTTTTTTTCTTTTTTAGAATGGAAATTTGTGATTATCCGCTTGTATGTTATTGGGGTGGAGAAATTCTGGCTAAGAATGGAGTTGTAAGGTATACAGGAGAACATGAGTGTTTTGTTTTAGGTACTAGTATGATGATGTACTTAGGGAGATCTATAATGGTATGGGTGTAGAAAGCATGGGAACTCAATTAAGTTTGAAAACGAAATTCCCAAGCTTGGATTCTTACAAAGTTGTTCCCCTTAGTAATGACCGTGATTTAAGTGCATTGTGGGGTGTTGTTCGTCACTCAAAATCACCATTAATTGATATAAATGTTGTGTTATCATGTAGTCAAGTTATTGAACCGACGAATAATCCGAACTTTCCATCAATTATGAGATTAGATGATGTTATTCAATTTGTGTCTATTGAGACTAACAATGTAAATGAGGTGTAACACCCCCTCCTTACCCGGCTAAGGTAATCAGGAGATGTCACCATCTCAGTTTCCCGATGCAGCGAATCGAAACTACAATTAACCAACACTTTATATAAATAACATATTTAGTGAATTACATGACTAACTAAATGAATAACAATTGTGAACTATACATTATACAATTCAATTACTAACAATGTCGTCTATCATCTAACTATGTAACTCGACTCCACGGCCCGAAGCTCGTCCCGTCTCCTGCATGGTACCGAAACCAAACCTGTACATAAACTACTTGTGACACCCCCATACTCCAAGTGCCTTACCAGGACCACTCAGGTATAGAAATGTCACCATCTCGGTTTCCCGAGGCAATGATAATCAAATGACAATAACGAAACGTACTTTATTAAATAAGTTTAAGTGATTACACAACAAAACCAACTGTAAAGTAAAATACAATTGTTCTCAAACTATAAACCAACTGAATGAAACTGTCTTAACAAACACAGCAGAAGACTAAAGACTCTGATATGTGATGACTCCATCCCCAGCTAGATCCCTCGCGTATCCAAGATATACCTGTCAAACAACTGCTCACCACCCCCGAATGGATCACCACAGTTTTTAAAACATTTAAACGGGGTCAGTACTAATCACACAATTCTAATCACAATCAGACAGAAATCAACACAGCTCAATTGTCACATCAACCTGAACTCCATCACCAAATCCTCAATACTGACTACACACTAAAGTGTGTAGCCCGGCCAGATTACCCATCGTAACAAGTTACTCCTCGCCGCCAGTGGGGGACCGCATCCGTTCCCACCTAAGCCCCGCTCATCTCCATCGAGCGATAAACCCAAATCCATTAATATGCACATCCCTTCTATGGCGGGTTCCACAGAAGGCGAATCATGGGCGTGAAGCCACTCCCGCAAGTGACTTCACTCAGCTAGGGACGCACCCCGAAGAACACGGACAGATACAATCACAACAATCATCAACAACCAAATCCAACAACTGCCACAATACGAATATGATACTTTACAACAATCACAATCATCAATAACCACATTATATGACTAATACTGAGTAGGAAAACCCTATCTGGAATGCAATCACTATTCAGACGATCTAGCAGCTGTCTCAAAATCTTTCTCCTACGAACTCTTCTCCTATACACATATTCATACAATCACTACCACAACAATATAATTATAAAACCCATAATTTACCCAATTAGGGTTTTAACCAAACTCAAAGAAACAACATAAAAACTATACAAGGATCTTACCCTCGACACGACGAACTCAACGGTGTAAAGAACGTGACGATCTGACAACCTTAGCCCTTGGGATTTGATGGTAACGCGACGACGTAGACAACATAACTTCTTTTCTCTTTTGAAAGGTTTTTATAAAAAGTACAAATGATGAAGAAAGTGACGGAAAGCTTAATATATCTATCACGCGTTACTAGCAAAACCCGACTAAAACAACCCGTAAAAGTAACTTACTCGATCGAGTAAGTAATTTACTCGATCGAGTGCCCCTTACTCGATCGAGTGCCATACATACTCGATCGAGTACCCATCAGATAGACTACTGTTTCGTATAAAAACATACTTACTCGACAGAGTAAGCCCCACTCGATAGAGTACCCAAAGACTCGTAAAACCGTAGTATTACAGTCTCCCCTCCTTAAAAAGAACTTCGTCCCCGAAGTTCAACCCATACTCAAAAACAAACATACTAACTCGATCAAGACACAACAACGTAACTAAGAACTCAAAACAAAACTCCAACCAAATATGAACTCGTAACACCAACTCCAGTAACTATTCCTACCTCCACAACATGGGTCACGATATCGTATCAACTCCATTATATCTCTCTCAACACTAACTCCATACACTACCAACTACCGTCCACAAATGCTGCTAGCTCCGTAATATATCATCCACTAGCAAATCCAATATCAAGACACTCATAGACATCAAACGGAATGTTACATTCTACCACCCTTAAAAGGAACTTCGTCCTCGAAGTTTACTCACACTCATAACATCATCTTCCAACTGTCAAAACTATCGAACGCATAATCATCATCATTCAACTGTCAACACTATTGAAATATTCTCGCACTTCTAAACATCACACTACTACAAGCACGGTCATGACCTTTAACAAAATCAACCACAACAGAAAACCATCCTTTATTCTCCATTAAAACTCAAACTTCCAAATATACTACAACATCTACAACCATCAAACTCTCTTTGCCGCATCCTTCTGCTCATAAGATAAATGTTACGTCCTCGTAACTCACTAATACTAAATCCTAGCTATATCTTCTCATTATCCTTATCACCACCGCATGTCAAAGATAACCACCTATAATCTAAACACTCGTCATGCATATATATAAGGCTCTCTTACTTAAACAATTCTCATACTTCAATTCACTCGTCACACCACCTAACTTATACCTCAAAATCTTTAGCTTAACCCAAAACTTCAACTCTTCCACATTACCTCAACATGACATACCTCTCTATATAAACTATATAAAACTCCTATCGCTGAAAGCATAACTCACGATCCACACTTGTTACGTACACTCACACTAGATCCTCAAGTTCTTTTCTTTCATTACCGCAAAACTCATACATAACTTAACATGACACCAATTCCCAATACCCTGCACTCACTATCTCAACAAAAGATTATGAACCACCTGCCCTCTTTCAGATCATTACAACACATGTTCCACGAATCACTTACCATGACTATGACTACCGATGCCTCATCTTAAAACAAGATCAAAATTACTGTAACAACTTCTCACAACTGTGTCCCATCAACAGAATATCACTATACCATGACAACAACGAAAACATATACAACTCTCTTTTATATCATACTCTACCCTCATTCCCAAACTAAAACTGGTAAGAAACATCAACACACAAAACAACAGTCTACATGTTCAACCAAAACTCACAAGGAACAACATCAAACAAAACAACAATCTATGTTTAACTGGTATGTACTTTCGAAAACTCGTATCATAATCATCTCGCCTACTCCACCACAACCGGTGACGGCATCGCAACACCGCCACCAACAGCCACACCGCAGTACGAAAATACCCGCATCACAACACTAAGTACCATGTCCGGATCACCACCCGAGGCACCACAACCACACCGATAGACATCACAACATACACAATCCCATAAACACTGATTCAATATAACATCTCGGACAAGAAAAACTTACTCAAGACTGCTTTACTAGATCACAACACCATATATCATACGGAATAAACAGACAAGAATCTCATGCATACCATCCATACCTTTTCACGGAATAAACATATATCATAAATACACATGCAAGTATAACCAAATGTGTCGACCACCCAAACTATCACTTTTGATCATCATTCCATTAAGTTACCGTATCCAACATATATTACAGAACATTCAGATAACAACATTATAACTATCACACCATACCGCTTCTCGTGAGGTCACAACCTCACACAAACATTTATATACATCTTAGACCCATAATCACATCCAACTAGGCAATCCTGATCACGTAAGTTACCACTCAACAAAGGTTACCTGTCGCCCGAGCTTAACTCATATGCCCCTCATAACATATTTCCCCATTCGCATAACCATCACCTCCTGCCAAGAATAACCATTCAACTAATACTCAACTACTACCAACCGCCTCCTAAGACCACACCTCATACTTCCTCACAACCGTACTCATCAATCGGGTCTCTATAAAATCAACCCCTTTAGAATTACCATTTTTCCTATTTATCATCACTCTTAACCATTAGTGACAACCCCTCAACCCTACCATCGTTCGGACATCAAGCCTCTTACACTCATCTCTAAACATCACAGTTTCTTTCTTATCTTTGGTTTTCATCCCAAATAACGAACATCAAATACATCAACAAAAATCACCTCAACACTATTTCCAATTCCATCCTTAATTGTATCGTCACTCGACTCACCACTAAAATCTCATATCGTGCAAATTCTTTACCCAACTTTTACTTTCTTTAATTCCTCAAAACTCATGATTATCATGTTGTCCTGGAACTTCTATATAACTGTAAACTCAAATCCTTGACACGTCTGTCGTATACCTGTCAAAAATAAACTAACTCAACTAACTATATAGCTAGGGAAGTCAGGTCGATCTCCACAGGGAGGCAAGATATTTGTAGAAGTCCGTCTATTTGGTCACAAATGGGGGGGGGGGGGGTTGTTTGATTTGTTATCTAAACTACGAGTTTTTTAAAGGGAAGAGAAATAAGACAAGAGCAATAAAAGCAGGAAATAAGTTTAAACTATCAGATAAAGAGGGACATGTCAGGATTTCGGTTCACTGCGGTAGTATAGTGACTCAGCTGTAAATGACTCAGACGAATTAATGTATGACGGATGTTGAAAGGTCCTCTCGGTCCACTTTCTATCCTAAATAACCACTAACTTAACTTTCATTCTCGTCAGGGTAGTCTACTGTTTATAGCAGGCCTATTTAGTCCAATCTTTCGATCTAGGATTAATTTTAGCCAGATTAAAGGTTTACTTAGAAGCGTGCACTCAACTAAGTCGAATAAATACAATTAAATTGTTATGGTGACAGAGCCTTGTAATCAATTCATCTGTTTCATTTACTACATCGTCACAATCCTACCGCAAATCCCCTTATCTCAACATGAAGGGAGTTTAGCTACTCATAACGCTAATTAAATTAACAGCAGAGAGGATTCCAGCAGTAAACATAATGAAATAAACGTTAAATTGCATAAAGAGAAATTAGGGCAAAGGATTTAATATAATGAAACAAGAGATTAAAGCAAACAAAAGATTAATTATTAATAAGAGGAGAGAAAGAATTACAATCGATGCGAATCCGGCGTAAAGAACACAAAATCCGAGTGAAAATAATCCCAAAGTGTAGTTACAGTGAATGGTAAAAAGCAACGTAACAAAGTTTGATGTGTAAACTGCTTAAAGTAAAATGAAAGATAGATAAAAGATCGATACTAATAAGCTATTTAATGTAGGTTTAAATAGCAAAGTAAAAGAGTTTTTGCGGAATTAACATAACACGGACTGTTTAAAGCCCATAAATAGCGAAACCACTCGATCGAGTGGATTAAAACCACTCGATCGAGCAAACTCCTCAGCAAATCTACTCGATCGAGTAGAAAGTTACTCGATCGAGTAACTGGTCTTTCTGCAGCTAAGGATCGAGTGGAAATTCACTCGATCGACCACCCTGGGACTTAAAAACCACTCGATCGAGTGGTAAAACTGCTCGATCGAGTTCTTTAACTTCAAATCAGCTCAAGTCCGTCACCGAATACCTCGTAATTCGTGCCATGACGCTTCCAAATGCAGTATCTCACTCTGGAACAATCCCGTCTCCTCTAAATGCATGCAAAAAGGACGAAAAAGAGTACGATTCCACTACTTTCGCGTTCACTTCTACAAAATGGACAAAACGAACCAAAGTAGCCAATTCGGGGCAAAATACTATAAAAACAGTATAAAAATCCATAGAAATACGTGCTAAAATAGGCTAAAAAGACTATATAAAAAGCACGTATCAAATCTCCCCAAACCGAACCTTTACTCGTCCTCGAGTAAACTCAAAACTAAACTAATGGAACGGAAATGATAACTCAGAGCTAGCTTAACTGGTCTACTTGAACCAATTTAATGCAACAAAGCTAACAGTTAAAGCTAAACAGTCAATACGCAAACGAATTATAAGCTGTTCAGAAATATAGCCAACCTATCGACCTTGCAAGACCAACAAAATCGGACTCTCTCGTGGTCACTCTTCTCTCATGAAGCAAAGAGTGAATGTTATATGTAAAAGAGAGAAGAAAAGACAGTCACTCACCTAACTGCGACCTACACAGCATGCATGCAACAAAAATGAAAGACAATTCAAGTACTAATGCACATACTCCAACCAATAAGGTCCGTCACAGCCGAGGGCTTACAAAAAGTATGGGAGTAGTGAGGTTTAGGTGAGAAAGGCAAAACATGTTATGGTAATGTGGAGGTAAAAGCGTCAAGCTAGTTCCTAACAGGACCATAATGAAACCATCCGAAACTCAACTGACTGAAAGACTAAGTACAAGTGCCCTTCATTTGGCACACAACTCACTAGACTCAAAACACAATCTCCTCAAAAAATATGGGATAGAACGGAGGAGTTAGACGGTCGAAAACAACACCGTCTGAAATAACTAACTGAAACAAAACAAACTCTTTTTTCTCAAACTTCTTTTTTTTTTCTTTCTTCTTTTTCTCACGTCTTTCCAGCTCTTTTTTTTTTCTTTTTTCATTTTCTTTCAATTTCACGTTTCCCCCTTTTTTTTCAATTTTTTCAATTCTTTTTTTTTTCTTCCTTTCTCAATTCTCCAACAACTCCAACAAAGAAATACGGGCCAAAGTGCAACCATAAAACTCATACCCAAAAGAACATACTAACTAGCTTGACTGGGCAGGCTTAATTTAGGATGTAGCTAATGGGTCAAAAAGGGCAAATTTGGCTTATGTGGAGCTAAATGGGTGAAAAATATAAAGAAAGGGAAATTTGCAAGCACCTCCCTGCATGTGACACCGATCACAAACCCGAAAATGTGCATTTGATGAGAAATTGAATGTCATAAATGTGCAAAAATGATGAACATGCTATGCAAGGAGTACTACTCTCAATTCCTAATGAACTGGTCATGATCGTCACCAGTTATGGGCTCTAAAACTCAGAATTTTCAAGTAGTTTGCCAATTTATCAGGTCAAGTCTAAACAGTCGGCCATATTTGAACAGAAACTCGTAGACTATGCGTATGACAAAGCTAATAACCATCAAAAGAAGTGCAAGGCTCAAGCAAAAAGACAAGTTATAGTGCATTATCATCACGGAAATCTACCGTTCCGACTCAACCTATATGCAAAAATAAACGTGAATATTTTTTGATTTTTTTGAAATTTTCTATTTTTTGGATTTTTGATTTTTTTGATGAAAATAAACAACAATGCAAGCTGAAAAATAAACGTGAATGCAAAAACAAATGCAAATGCAGACTCAAAAGGATGCAATACCCTCCCCAAACCAAAACGGACAACGCCCTCGTTGTCCTCCAGCATACACCAGCAGATATATACAGGGGAACGGGAATATACAACCAATCAGTAAAAAAACAATAAATATAAAGGAGACAAAATAAAAGAGTAAGAAAGACATACAAAACACGAACTTCCCCAAACCAGCCAGAAAACTGGGGAAGTGAGTAGACCAGTAGCTACTCGTCGTCGTCACTGCTCTCACGGACATCCTCCGCCATGTACTCCGGATCTCTCTCCTCCTCTCTCCTCCTCCCCTCCTCAGCGCGGGCTCTCTCCACTGCCACCTCTGGATCCTCCTCCTCCTCCTCGTCAGCCGACTCTGGGTACCCCTCAGGTGGGTACCTGTAGAAGGAAGGGTGTGGCCAACCCTTCGGAATCGGACGGTGTCGCCTCAAGTGGTACTCGTACAGAGGGTGCAAGGCTAAGGCCATGTCCCGCTCCATACGAGCCTGACGCTCTGCAATCGCATGCAACAAACCGTAAACGGCGCCCCCTTGGTCCGGGACCGCGGGCGCCACAAAAGGAGGAGGTGGTAAGAAAGTAGCCGGTAGGACTGGCTCGGTCTGTGTCTGGTCAGTGGGAGTGGGAGTAGGAGTGGTAGTAGTAGCGGGAGTAGGGGTCGGATCGGGAGTAGTCGTGGAAGGCTGGGCACTCCCTGAAGGTGTAGACCCCTCTCCGGTCTCAAGACGCCGCTTCTTGGCGGCGGGTGCAGCAGAAGTAGGTCTGGGTGGAAGGAGAAGGTGAGGTAGTGGTGGCAGACGGGCGCCCCTATCAACAGTAGGAAGGGGCTCAAGACGGGGGAGAGTGTCACAAGGTAAGTCTACAGACAAGGAGCCGTCAATCTTCCAAGTCCGGTAGTCCGAGTCGCCCAATGCCGAGAAAGCATGGCATCCGGACTCGCAGCCTCTCTCCCTCGAGGTACTGCAGGTCACGAGGCCAAACGGGGAAAAGGCGACGGGCAAGAATGGTGGCTATGCCACCGCAGGCAATGGTTCCCGTCTCCTTCTTCCCCTGGCTCAGAAGGTACTGGGCGGTCAAGTAAGCTATGTTGAGGGTAAAAGGACCCTCGCAGTCGATGTTTAGGTAACCGCCCAGGATGGAGAGCTCGGTGTTGGTCATGTTGTTCAGCTCCTTTCGGCCGAAAATAGTGCTCCCCATCAGTCTAAGGAAAACACGGATAGGGGGTAGGTGGACCTGATGGAGCTTTCGCTCCCTAAAAGTGGTCTGGGCCAGACACCGCCAAAGCTGACGGTAGACCTTCCTCGGGGCAGCAGTCAAGCCCGTGGAGGAAAGGTCAAGTAACCTACCAAACTCCCCTAGTGTCATCGGGAAGGTCCGGTTAAACAACCGGAAGGACACTGAAAGACTATCGGGGTCAGCCTCGTGTGCCCCGGGGGAGAAGGTAAAAGAGCTGAGAAACTCGAGGCTCAGCTCTAAGAAGGTACGGCCGCTCATAGTGATGAGCCCGGCCATCCCCGTGCCCCGTAGTAACTCAAAAACCGACTCGTAGATACCGAGTCTCACAAGTGCCGTTTTCTCTAGAAAACGGGAAGGTACATGCACACAGCGAAGCAGGTTATAAAATTTCTTACGATGTAAAGCATTAACGAAAAGTACCTGCGGGTAATCTGGGTGAGGGTCGAGGGAAGTGTCACCTCGGACCATGACTGTGCCAGAAGTAGAAGCAGCAGCTGCTGTAGAAGTGATAGGGGCGGAAGTAGAGGGTACTGGAGCTGGTGCAGCTCGGGACTGTCTACGACCCCGGCCTCTGGAACTCAAAGCGGAAGCCCGTGAGGCGACGGTGTGAAGAACCAGGGCTGCTCGAAGGCAACAAGATCGGCTAAGGCGAGTCCGCCACAGTGTAAAAGTAGAAGTCAGTCTTTGAGGTAGTGGCTGCTGTGGTCACCACTGAAGAAGGACTAGCAGCAGTGCTAGTAGTGGTGGTGACCGTAGAGGAAGAGGCAGCCTAAACTGAGCTAGCAGCTGAGCTAGCTGGAGCAAAAACTGTCCCTGCAGCTGAAACTAGAAACACTGGGGCTGCAGTGGTGACTAAGGCGGAGGCAGTGGCAACAGCAGGGGCCACTGTCTCACTCAAAGACGGACTAGAGGTGGAGCTGGTAGAAGGTAGAGAACTAGACTCCATCCTGTAAGCAAAGGGCAGGGGGTACGATAAGAAAAATAGTGGCTAACAGAGGCTAAAACAGCAGGAAATCAGCATGTTAAACCAGAAAAAACTCCCCTACCAGTCGAAAATTTTCGACTTCAACCTCAAGAATTCCCAACATTCCTTAGAAAATTCGAATTAAAAACATGCAATTGGTGATAGGGGACGGGATGACAGTTAACAACAGCAGCAAGTAAGCAATGACTGAGGCTAATCAAGGCATGAAAGCTCATAAACCGTCGACAAATAAAAACTTCGATCAAATACCCTAATAGCATGTATTTGGCGAAAAGATGGTCAAAACAGGTAATGTCAACAGCAATTAAGCAACCATAAAGCTACTAGGCAGATTACAGCAACAAAAACCATAGTGACAGTCGAAGATATCGACTGCCCTTATCCCATATCGCAAAAATCGCGGAAAATTCGAATTAAGCATGCAACAACAGCGAGGAAGGGGTATTTGATCATCAAGCAAGATAATTAAGGGCATATAATGACAAATTAAGTCGAAAAAAAATCGACTAAACAGGAATTTCGAACCCTAAAGTCAATTTTTACCTCATAAATTTGAAATAATCGAAATTAAAATGCAAAGAGGTTATAGAAATCACTTACTTGATGGCAAAGATCCTACAAAAGCAATTAATCTTCAAAGAAACAAGCAAAAGAGGCGATTTTTCGATCACAAAACCGCAAACCCTAACCCTCTTTGAAAACCGTGTAAATGGACACCAATCAAGGGGAAAATAAGGGGCTATGAGAGATTAATAAGCAAACAAGAGATTGTAGGTGGCGGATTGGAGATTGGGCAAGAAAATATGGGGATTTGGGGTGAGTTTGATCGCAATAAGGGGTTGAGTTGACGAAAATAGGGGATGAATAAATAAGAAAACAAAAAGAAAGAGTTTAAAGTAAAAAAACTCCCTGCGTCCTGTTCATTTCACTTGATCGAGTGGTTTTAAACCACTCGATCGAACACTTGGGTGCTTCAGCTGCTCGATCGAGTAGAAATCTACTCGATCGAGTAATCCCCTTTATTGCTTTACTCGATCGATTAAAGAAGGCTCACGATCGACCAATTTTCCACTCGATCGAGTACAAAAAGTACTCGATCGAGCTCTTTTCTCGCGTAAGCTCTTTAATTTCGTCATTTCTTCCTTGGAATGCGTAAAACTTCCCCAAACCTGCATAAAAACACGTGCAAAAATATCCCAAAATACCAAATACGCATAAGAACAGTCTATAGTCTTAAATCTACGCTAAAAGCAGTCTATAAACTAATTGTCCTAGTTAAAAGCAATCAAATAAATTCAACGGAAAATTTAAAATTATCTATTACAAAGTGTTACACGGGGCATTTCCCCGCTTAATTCCCAAAGCGATTCAGTAGCCCCTTGGTGGGCTCCTGACTGGAGGACGTCACCTCAGCAACGTTGACTGTCCTCTTCAATTTCCATGAGCATGAATGGTCATTTGCAACGGTAGGAGGGGAGTAGTTCACATCCACATAAGCGCGAACTTTCCTCGTCCTTGCTCCTTTATCACCATATTTAGCATCCTTACTTTCAATTTGATTGATAGCAGTTGCACAACATCCTTTGACAGCTCCTTCATTGCTTTCATCTGTACCTGCAACAAGGAAAACAGACGAACTTTCCTCCTTTTTGCTCTCAGTCTGAGGCGGAGGGGTAACAATTGCAGCACAATATTCCAAGTTTTCAACTGGAGTGTCAATAATAGGATCAATAGAAGAGAGTGAATTGCAAGGCTGAGCTTGCATGGGAGCGCCCTCCGGGACTTAGACTGATGAAAAATCAGCTCTTCGTCCCCTACCTGAAAGGTCAAAGTCTTCCCCTCCGACGTCGATAACTGCACGAGCAGTAGACAAAAATGGTCTCCCTAAAATAATAGGGGTGTGTGCATCTTCGGGGATGTCTAAGACAACGAAATCAACGGGAATAAAGAACCTCCCGATCCTCACAGGTACGTCTTCTACTATGCCTAGTGGCCGTGATATACTACGGTCGGCCATCTGGACTGTCATGTTAGTGCAACTCAGCTTTTTCAAACCAAGTCTCTTGGCCAGAGACAGCGGTAAGACACTTACGCTAGCGCCTAAATCGCATAGCGCATTATCAATCAAATAGTTACCGATATGACACGGAATTGAAAAACTACCCGGGTCCGACTGCTTAGGAGGTAACTTATTTTGACAAAGGGCTGACCCCACCTCAGTCAAAGCTACTGTCTCACTATCACTAATGGTCCTCTTACGACTCAAAATTTCTTTCATAAATTTAGGACAAGAGGGTACCTTTGTCAGCAACTCGGTGAATGGCACAGTGACTTCCAAGCTTTTCAGAAGTTCAACAAACTTGCTGAATTGTTGATTAGCTTTTGTATTCTGCAGCCGCCTCGGGAAGGGAACTGTGATAGGAATCTCGAGTCCCTTGTTTCTCTATTCCAAAGTATCTTCCGGTGCAAGCTCTGTATCCTTTGGACGCTTCTTACCTCTCGAACGAGGTCTTTCCGGTGATTTATCGCTTAAACGAGCACTGGCAGGCTCTCGAATAAGCTTCCCGTCATCCAAACTACTCGATCGACCAATATACCCATTCGATCGAGCAGTTTCCTCATCAATGTCAGTCGATCGAGTAAAATTTCCACTCGATCGATCAACTCCACTTTGCTCATCACTCGTTCGAGTAGAAAAACTACTCGATCGACCATTGCCAATTCCTTGATCACTCGATCGAGTGGTATTTTCACTCGATCGACCAGTTTCGTCCTTAGATTTGTTTGATCGACCATCTGAAACCAGTCGATCGAGCACCTGCTTTGCCGTGAGCTCATTTTCTTCGCTGATCATCGTTCACCATCGATTCTGACTCTCCTCGGGTCTGATTTCTGCATTTCCGGTCCCTCATATGAACGACCGCTTCTCAGATTGATGAAATTTACCGTCTCGTGTGGATTCTTCTCATTTTGTCGGTAATTGACCCTGCTTTCTTGTGGACTGATTAGTGGCTAATTGGGCAACTTGAGTTTCAAGTGCCTTTATGGAAGCATCTTTCTGTTGATCACTCAATTGCCACTGCTTCGTGAAGGCTTGCAACATAGACTTAAGCTCACCAATTTCACTCACCCCACCGGAAGATGATGCACCATGGTTAGGAGGAGTAAAAGAAGGGGGCTTCTGATAGCCTTGTTGATTCTTTTGCGGAGGAACATATGGATGCTGCTGGTGCGGAGGAGGAGTAGGATTGAGCACATTTTGGCTAGTCCACCTCAAATTAGGATGGACTGCCCCTTGATTATTATAATAGGAACCTCCTCCTTGCCTATATTGCTGAAAGGCAAGGACTTGTTCCTTCTCTACAAGACAACCAACAGCAGAGTGGCCATCATTACCTCCAAATCTCTCACATGAAACGGTCTCTCCCCTAGTAAGAACATGGACCGTCTGAGGCTCCCCAGCAGCTTGTAATCCCAACTTGTCGAACCTAGCATTCATGGTCTCCAGCTGAGCCAAAACCTGCTTATCGACTGCATGAACTGTTCTAATCCCATCCCTCGGGTTACCATACTCAGCACTGTGATTCGCCATCTCTTCAATAAGAGACCACCCCTTATCATCATCGGTGTTCTCCTGAAATCTCCCACTAGATGCCGCATCAAGTATGGCTCTGTGGTCATCATACAGCCCATTGTAGAACTGATTGGCTAGGAACCATGGGTCAAAACCATGGTGAGGGATAGACCTCACCAACTTCTTGAATCGTGTCCATGCTTCATAGAAACTTTCATCGGGAGCCTGTCTGAAACTAGGAATCTTGGCCCTCAGCAAATTGGTGCGTTGTGGAGGGAAATATCTCTTGTAGAATGCAAGAGCAAGAGACTCCCAATCTGAACCCCAAAGAATTTGTGCGGTCCAAGTCGATCGCCACTCTCCCTGGTCGAGTCGACTAAAGAGAAAGGAAATAAAACTTCCTTAATCTTGTCTTGAGTTACCCCCTTAGTGGCGGGGATAGTAGAACAGTAATCGGTAAAGGTCTCCATATGCTTCCTCGGATCTTCACCTGCCACACCTCTATAGATATTCCTCTCCACCAGATTGATATAAGAAGGACGGATATCGAAGGTGTTACCATCCTCAGTCTGGAGATTGAAACCTTTGGGAATAGAAGAGGCTTTAGGCACTGAATGACTAGAAAGTTTAGGCATCTTTACTGTAGAAATCGGACTGTCTTCCGTGAAAAGAAATTGATCAAGCTCTGGCTCGAAAGTACTTAAGTCTTCCTTTCGTGATTTCCTTATCAGACGGAGTCTATGCCTGAATAATCTCTCCGGCTCTGAATCAGCTGAAACTAATTCACACCTGTCTGACCTGGGCATAAACAACACTGAAAGGAAATGAATAAGAACTGCCTCAAGGAATAAAAATTCCCTGAGACGGAAAAATAAACGGAACGAAAAACAAATAGGGCAATTGCCTCCCCGGCAACGGCGCCAAAATTTGACACGTCTGTCGTATACCTGTCAAAAATAAACTAACTCAACTAACTATATAGCTAGGGAAGTCAGGTCGATCTCCACAGGGAGGCAAGATATTTGTAGAAGTCCGTCTATTTGGTCACAAATGGGGGGGGGGGGGGGGGAGGGTTGTTTGATTTGTTATCTAAACTACGAGTTTTTTAAAGGGACGAGAAATAAGGCAAGAGCAATAAAAGCAGGAAATAAGTTTAAACTATCAGATAAAGAGGGATATGTCAGGATTTCGGTTCACTGCGGCAGTATAGTGACTCAGCTGTAAATGACTCAGACGAATTAATGTATGACGGATGTTGAAAGGTCCTCTCGGTCCACTTTCTATCCTAAACAACCACTAACTTAACTTTCATTCTCGTCAGGGTAGTCTACTGTTCATAGCAGGCCTATTTAGTCCAATCTTTCGATCTAGGATTAATTAGCCAGATTAAAGGTTAACTTAGAAGCGTGCACTCAACTAAGTCGAATAAATACAATTAAATTGCTATGGTGACAGAGCCTTGTAATCAATTCATCTGTTTCATTTACTACATCGTCACAATCCTACCGCAGATCCCCTAATCCCAACATGAAGGGAGTTTAGCTACTCATAACGCTAATTAAACTAACAGCAGAGAGGATTCCAGCAGTAAACATAATGAAATAAACGTTAAATTGCATAAAGAGAAATTAGGGCAAAGGATTTAATATAACGAAACAAGAGATTAAAGCAAACAAAAGATTAATTATTAATAAGAGGAGAGAAAGAATTACAATCGATGCGAATCCGGCGTAAAGAACACAAAATCCGAGTGAAAATAATCCCAAAGTGTAGTTACAGTGAATGGTAAAAAGCAACGTAACAAAGTTTGATGTGTAAACTGCTTAAAGTAAAATGAAAGCTAGATAAAAGATCGATACTAATAAGCTATTTAATGTAGGTTTAAATAGCAAAGTAAAAGAGTTTTTGCGGAATTAACATAACACGGACTGTTTAAAGCCCATAAATAGCGAAACCACTCGATCGAGTGGATTAAAACCACTCGATCGAGCAAACTCCTCAGCAAATCTACTCGATCGAGTAGAAAGTTACTCGATCGAGTAACTGGTCTTTCTGCAGCTAAGGATCGAGTGGAAATTCACTCGATCGACCACCCTGGGACTTAAAAACCACTCGATCGAGTGGTAAAACTGCTCGATCGAGTTCTTTAACTTCAAATCAGCTCAAGTCCATCACCGAATGCCTCGTAATCCGTGCCATGACGCTTCCAAATGCAGTATCTCACTCTGGAACAATCCCGTCTCCTCTAAATGCATGCAAAAAGGACGAAAAAGAGTACGATTCCACTACTTTCGCGTTCATTTCTACAAAATGGACAAAACGAACCAAAGTAGCCAATTCGGGGCAAAATACTATAAAAACAGTATAAAAATTCATAGAAATACGTGCTAAAATAGGCTAAAAAGACTATATAAAAAGCACGTATCAATCCTCATGATAGTATCATACATCTCGACGATTCCTTATTTTTATATCACATAACCCCGGTGAACATGTTCCTAGTTTTGCTCCCCTCTTTCTTTTCTTTTACCCTCGACAAAATCCCTCAATAATTCAACTCTTCATTATTTCTATCTAACTCTCTAGTGCTCCGGTTACCTTCTCATTGCTCCAAAACTCACATCTCATTATTTTATATCGATATCATCTCCCTCTTTCTTACCATAGATATTCTCTTATTATGCTATCACTCACCCTTGTCACTAATATGTCCATAGAATCAACGTTTAATGTTCAAACAATTGCATCTCCCTTTTTACATCTCTAGAAATCAAAATTCATTTTATACCGTTAATTGCCCAAGGAAATCACACATTAGTTTCACCTCTTGATAACACAAATTCCCAAACTCACTCACTATCTGCAAATCCACGTCGCGCCATATCTCCATTAAGTTCACTATATACCACTTTTCTCAATCCCTCTAAAATGATCTTTCATTACATATATTCTTAACCAACATAATTCCTAACCATCTCCCTCCATAATCCCTTGCGAATCTCAAGTTACCACCATTTGCGTCCCTCATTTCAATCTTTTCATTCTCACGTTCCATAAACTCACGTCATCCCTTGCCCACATTCATTTACTTTTACATTACTCAACACACAATCATATCACTCATCTCATCTCACAAAATATGCTTCTTGCCTCAATAAACCATACCAATCTTCCTTTTCTTTTTCCACTATCTATCACAACACATATAACTCATGTCCTCCCACCGAACTCCTACTCACAACAGGTGCCACTCACTACACCATAAGATTGGGTAACTTACGTATCAAGACCAACATACATGTAAAACAACGCATAAAGAAGCAAAATAACACCTTTGAATTAAACATAATATGCAACGAAGTCAAAGGATAAGCATATGACCCAAAACAGGGGTCACTAGATCGAGTACAGGCCACTCGATCGAGTAAGTGACTTACTCGATCGAGTAGGTGAAGGTCAAAAGTACGTAAAACAATTTACGAGGGCTACTCGATTGAGTAAGAGTTACTCGATCGAGTACCAAGAGGTGCTCGATCGAGTGAGGGACACTCGATCGAGTACCCTACGCATTTCTCAGCACTGTCCAGTTTCCGTAGAACGGTCATAACTCACTCGTTTCTTGGTCGCTTTGGGCGTGTGACCTATCGTTAGAATCGTAAAAGAACAATCTATCACCTCCAATTGGAATAACATTAAAATCATTTAGGCATCTCAAGTTATAACAGTTTAAAGACAACTTTGTTGTAATCAGACGACATAACTATTTGATTTTTTTTTCTTTCAAACAACTTAAACATCAACAAGGTGAACAAAAGCGACTCGATACTTGTAAAACCACTATCCCCAACCACATGTTACTACCTACCAAAAGCCAGACATTAACATCTATCATGCTCATATAACATTCAACTTATCAATCATGTACTACCACATACTTTAACTTTATAACTTTTCGTAAAATAAAACATACTCATACATTACAAATCCTATTTCCATGTTAATATATTACAAACTCACTTCGTCACATAAACATATTCTTAATTACGAAATTCATATTCTCATGCAATTGTCACTCTATCTTTTCCAATTAATTCATCCAACATGTGCATATGAAACAGTAGAAAACAATTATATAACTTCATTATATGACTTTACGCAACCACAATATACGTATACGACACAACATTCCTAATCACATGTTCCGTATTATGCCAGATCATAAATCATCGATCATGCCATTCATATATTCAACCAACAACATACATAATCATATCATCATTATCCTTCACTACACATCTCACATCCTCCACATGCATGCATCCATCGATTCATACAACACCTTACTATATAGATACACAACACACAAGATAAACACATAGCGATCCCGACACATATCCCATGTGACCGGTTCAAAATTGTAGGGTGAGTTCGCGACTTTAGGACTTCTCCCAAGCCTTTGCATTAGCTCCTACAAATTCTACCCCGGGTTCATTTTAATTTGACTCCCTATGTTCATTAGGTTCATTGGTTACAAGTTTCAGGATCGTCGCACTGATACCACTTTGTGACACCCCCATACTCCAAGTGCCTTACCAGGACCACTCAGATATAGAAATGTCACCATCTCGGTTTCCCGAGGCAATGATAATCAAATGACAATAACGAAACGTACTTTATTAAATAAGTTTAAGTGATTACACAACAAAATCAACTGTAAAGTAAAATACAACTGTTCTCAAACTATAAACCAACTGAATGAAACTGTCTTAACAAACACAGCGGAAGACTAAAGACTCTGATATGTGATGACTCCATCCCCAGCTAGATCCCTCGCGTATCCAAGATATACTGTCAAACAACCGCTCACCACCCCGAATGGATCACCACGCTTTTAAAACATTTAAATGGGGTCGATACTAATCACACAATTATAATCACAATCGGACAAAATCAACACACTCAATTGTCACATCATCCCGAACTCCATCACCAACTCCTCAATACGACTACACACTAAAGTGTGTAGCCCCGCGAGTACCCATCGCAACAGGTTACTCCTCGCCGCCAGTGGGCGACCGCAGCCGTTCCCACCTAAGCCCCGCTCATCTCCATCGAGCGATAAACCCAAATCCATTAATGTGCACATCCCTTCTGTGGTGGGTTCCACAGAAGGCGAATCATGGGCGTGAAGCCACTCCCGCAAGTGACTCCACTTAGCCAGGGACGCATCCCGAAGAACACGGACAGATACAATCACAGCAATCATCAACAACCAAATCCAACAACTGCCACAATACGAATATGATACTTTACAACAATCACAATCATCAATAACCACATTGTATGACTAATACTGAGTAGGAAAATCCTACCTGGAATGCAATCACTATTCAGACGATCTAGCAGCTGTCTCAAAATCTTTCTCCTACGAACTCTTCTCCTATACACATATTCATACAATCACTACCACAACAATAAAATTATAAAACCCCTAATTTACCCAATTAGGGTTTTAACCAAACTCAAAGAAATAACATAAAAACTATACAAGGATCTTACCCTCGACACGACGAACTCAACGGTGTAAAGAACGTGATGATCCAACATACTTATCCCTTGGGATCTGATGGTAACGCGACGACGTAGACAACATAACTTCTTTTCTCTTTTGAAAGGTTTTTATAAAAAGTACAAATGATGAAGAAAGTGACGGAAAGCTTAATATATCTATCACGCGTTACTAGCAAAACCCGACTAAAACAACCCGTAAAAGTAACTTACTCGATCGAGTAAGTAACTTACTCGATTGAGTGCCCCTTACTCGACCGAGCGCCATATATACTCGATCGAGTACCCATCAGAAAGACTACTCACTACTACAAATCCAGGCAACTACAACGCCCCTTTAACAACGATTATTCACGAAAATCACAATAGACATTGTAGAATGTATGGCGCGAATTTTACTAAAATCAATTACAACGGGTATGGTTATAAAAACCGTTGTTATTCGTTTTAACAACGGGTCACACATGAACAACCGTTGTTAATAATTTGGTGCAAAATTGGCGCAAAGTTAGTGAAAAGTAATCACAACGGTTATTTTTGAAACCCGTTGTTAAAACTTATTTAACAACGGGTGTTTTTTACAACCGTTGTTAAAATATATTTCACAACGGTTGTTGTTTAATAACCGTTGTCAATACCTTCCATACTATAAACCACACAAACACAAGTCTGCTGCAGCCACAAAACACAAACCTTAATACACAAACACAAACCCAAAGAAGAACAACACAAACACAAAACACACACTTTCTCATCGTCTCTTTCTCTCTTTCTCATCGTCGCTTTATCTTCTCGCCACACTTTGTTGATTTCATCGTCTCTTTACGTACGTTACGTAATTATCGGGTTGGTTTCATCGTCATTATTTTATTTTTCTAATTATTTCATTTCCATGTATGTATTTTTATCGACCATTAGGTTCCGTTCAGCATCTGCTATATCGTCATATAGCTGCAGCTGCTGCTGCTCCGTCAAGCCATCTTCTTTGGCGTCCTTCAGTACGGATCGAGCATAGTAAGAGTCTTAAGGATGATATCATTCATTTTGTTGGAGTTTGGAGTTTGTTTTGAAAGATTAAGGAGAGGGTTAATTTATTTGGAGTTTGTTTTAGCAGTTAGGGTTTGGAGAATATATTGAGATAATGGAAATGCATGTTAGTTGAGATAATGCAATGTATTTATACTAAGCAATGTGTGGGTTGAGTTGTTTTTTAATTAATATATATGTTAGGAAGTTGTGCCATAATCAGCATCATCATATCTCTCAATGCTGCTTCAAATCTTATTACTAACCCTTCTCATTCCATATTGTCCGTTCATATGCACAGTGATGGCAGTAATAATCTGGATCTTGATGATGACTGATCTATGGAGTTCAAAAAATGGAAGCAAATCAAACAAGCATAACTCAACACTTTCAAAATGATCATTTCATTTAATTTTAAACCAAATACATTACAGCAATTATCAGAAATCAAAAGATGTATAATAAGCCGGAACAACCCCGGTTAAGCGTAAAAAGCGCTTCTCAACCTGCCACCAACCACGCCACTCTGGTATACCGCTAACTTCCGGGTCATTGGCTTCATATTTTGCAATAACAGATTGAATATATGCAAGGACACGACTTGCATGTGGAGATAAGGTTGGAAGAGTACAACTCAACATATCTCTGGCTGCAGCCAAGTTGCGAATAACAGGCCGACGAGGGTATGAAGATGATGATGATGATGAGGCTTTGTTGACAAGCCGGACTGCTTCACGCCTCTTAATCCAATAATTCCGTTGATGTTCAAGGGATGCTTTGATTAATGGGTGTTGATCGGCGGGAAGCCCGGCGAGAACCTTCCCATCATCTTCAATCGTTTGTGTAAGCCATTCTTCGTTGTTGATAAAATTAGGGTTCATTGCCATGTTGTTTCAATTAATGAATGTTAGTAAAGGATGCTTTAATATTTATAGCTAGTCACATTTATAAGTTTTTTCAAAACCGTTGGTAATTAATTTAAGGAAATTCTGCATGCATCGGAATTCTAACGGGCCGTAATTATACATGCATCTAGTAATATTTAATTTAATTTTTTTTATTTTTTAAGAACAAACAACAACGGTTATTTACAAACAACCCGTTATCTTTAGTTATAACAACGGTTTTGTATATTCAAACCCGTTGTTATAACTTTCCCCCCAAAATTGAGTCACACTTTCCACAACGGGTTTTTATACTTAAAACCGTTGTTAATATTTTTCACAACGGTTTCCTTAAGAAAACCAACCGTTGTTAAAACCTTTTACAACGGACGCTTTAACAACGTCCGCTTTTTTATATAACAACGGTTTTTGACCGTTGTTATAGCCTGTATCTGTAGTAGTGACTGTTTCGTATAAAAACATACTTACTCGACAGAGTAAGCCCCACTCGATAGAGTACCCAAAGACTCGTAAAACCGTAGTATTACACTACTCCCCATATGATCGGAAATATCTTATGTATCAACACATGCTACCCCAGAAATAGGTGCCAATTTACAGACAACCAACCAGGGGCGGATTTAGCTATAATTTACTAGGGCTATAGCCCTAGATAAAATGTCAAATACAAATTTGTGCGCTGAGAAAGCATAACCACAAAGTAGCACAGTTGGTTGTTGAGCTGCATATTTTAGGAGACAATGGTTCGACTCCCACACAAGGAAGTTTTGGGTGATTTTTTTAAATTTTAAATCAATATTTATTGCAATTCCAAATTCCTAGAGATGATAAAAGCCTTTCATAATTTTTAATATCAATTCTTCACACACCAATAATATTATTTATTTATCATAGATACCATCTTTTATGCTAATCTTCAATATAGGTTATTTTGACACGGTAGTAGCGGAGCCGTAAAATTTTATTTATGGGATTTCAATCAAAATATTAAGACAAATTTTGTGTAAAAAGTGTAAATTTTATTTTATTTAATCCACAAATTGGACAAAATACACAAAAAATTTCACTTTTCAGTGTCTAAGAATCCGAAAACTTATACATGGATCTGCCAACGGTTTGAATTTGTCTTTAACCAATACGTTTCAATTGTCGATAATCTAGCCTTAGATAGGTTTCGTTCCTGGTTCCGCCCCTGTAACCAACACACGTCAATTTCAATAATATAAATACTTAAGACACGACATGAGGATGTAAAGATGCAACATGTTAAAGGAATGCACAAGACACGACTCTACATCCACCACAACACCGCAACCACAATACCGGTACCAGGGACACACCCACGGTACCAACAACCCAGTGACTCTAGTACCCGGATATTTTAGGACCTGCAAAAGACACTCGGGATGCGTGAGAGGACCCTCAGACTTGATGAGAGACTACTCGGGAGTAAAGGGATGAACGTACATTATACCAATTAGGACCTAGACTAGATCTAGTGAGTGTGCAGAGGACCGAGTGGAGGCTATAATGGACCGAGCAGGTGCCACTCCGTCGAGTACAAGTGGTACTCGACCGAGTGGGTGGCACTCGACCGAGTGGACTCAGCACTCAGCCGAGTGCAGCTCATCAGTGGGCGATAAAACCTATGACGGGATCTTATTTCACCTAACCCGAAATCATTTCATTCTTTATCCTTATCACTCCAAATCATATCCCTTCTCTCTAAAACCCTCCTAAACATCTCTTCATGGATGCTAAGCTTGGATTAGAAGATTATACACTTTTCTCCTTCTTCTTTCCACCTTGTGAGTAAGATTTACCTTTCCTCTTTGTTTTATCAAACCCTAACTTTTAGAGGGTTTGTTGGGGATGATTAATTAGTGATTAATATGAGTAATATGGTTAATTAAAGTGTAATAATAAGGGGTTATGTATTATATAGGTATATATAATATATTGTGATAGCATTATATGATTTATGTAGGATGAGATAGCTTCATGAGACGGAGACTTGCTTATCTTGGATTGCTTTTGGAATATGCTAAAAGGTAGGTTATCCTACTTGGTTTTGATAATGTGAATGCTAGTTGGTGTGTCATTATTTTCACGGTATAAGTTATATTGAATCATATTGTGATATTTGGGAATTGTTGTGGATCTCATGTAGTTGTCGGAAATCCATTACAATATGGTGATGAGTTGTGACGACTCGAAGAGTCGGGATATTTGAGGAAGTGATGTTCACAATATGTTTGGGAAGCGTATCTCATAATGAGTCGTGTTTTGGTATAATGTGTGGCATATTACATTATTGTGGTTGTCGTATACGTTTGAGAATGCGGTTTGTTGAGGAGATGTAAGACGGTTGGAAGACCGTCTTATGCTTGGGTCGCCTCTTGGAGCTTCCCACTCTAAGAGGGATTTACACATTAATGACGAGTTATGGAGGGGAGCGTGTGGTTGAGGCACGACGTCTTGCATGCATCCGATAAGCGCCCGGGTCCGGTACCACGGGTGTGTCCCAAGTACCTTGTTACAGATTGCGGTTCAACTATTTGGTGGGCAGTGTCATCACCGGTTGTGGTACCGTGGGTGTGTCCCTAGTTTCGGTGAGATAATGGTGTAGCGCCAAGGATGTAATATTGTATCTCATGCATTTTATCTCATATTTCATATTCTTACATTAATGTCATGTTTAAGTATTTATATTGTTGAAACTGACGTGTGTTGGTTGTGTGTAAATTGTCACCTATTGCGGGGTGGCCTGTGTTGATCCATATGATATTTCCGATCATATCGGGAGCAGTTTAATTAAGTACAGGTTTGGCTTGGTGACGTGATCGGGTTTCGGGATGCGCTGCGGACTTGGAGTCGAGTTACATAGTTAGATGATAGATGGCGTTGATGGTAGTCGAGTTGTATAATGGATAGTTCACACTTTCTATTCTTTTATTTGTTATGTAATTTACTAAACATGTTATTTTTTTTTGATAAAATGTAAGCTTTCCATTAATATAAAGTCCATAAATTACATCATCAAATCATATAAGTACTCATACAAATGTTTGTGCTCATCTAAATCAAATGCACCTTAGACAACCAAATCCTATCTCTAGTGGACATAGAATTTAATTTATACAACATAAAACGACTTTGGATCTCCTGTTTGATAGAAGCGGTAGCCTGTGTAGGCCATTGAACCCTGCACAATGACCTTGCTTCATTCCTTTGATTCCACACTATATACCAGGCTGCAATAAGCGTAGCAACAACAAACTGTTTCTTGATCCTACTCCATCTTTTGCCAGAAATCTTCAGCAAGAAATCAAGACTTCTGAGATCAACACATAACCAAACCCCTAAATACTGCAAAATCTGGATGGTGAAGTTACATTCATGAAATAAATGGGTATGGGTTTCAGTCTGCATATGATAGATACAACCCAATGCACCAGAAGCAATATTAAGAGAATGTAGCTTATCCTTCAGCATCAGTGCTTGACTGAAGATCAGCCAAGCAATGAATGAATGTTTTGGGAATGCCAAAGGGCATCAGACTACCCTAGTCCAAGCAACAACGGGCCTTCTGTCTCTAATCCAATTATAACACCCAGAAACTGAATAATCACAAGGGCTAACAATCCATTGATTGTACACAAAACCAGACTGAATAAGATCCCTAACATAGCACACTTTCCTCCAATGCCAACTAGAGTTGGAAGAAGCAATATGACTACACCAGGATGGGCCTTTTAAGTACACGTGGTCCACCCATTGAACCCATAGCTTGTCTGATTTCATTGTAAGCCACCACACTAGCTTGTCGATAACAGCTATGTTCCAATTCTGACTTTGCTTTAAATCCAATTCCCCTTCTTCTTTGGGAACACAAAATTTGCTCCATGCCAACGATGGAACTTTATTATACTTAGTACTACCTTCCCATAAAAAGCTTCTATAAATTGAATCCACCCTATTCAACACCCCTTTAGGTAACATAAAGATGCTAGCCCAATAATTATACATTGTAGATATGACAGATTGAACCGATACAAGTCTACCACCATAAGACAATTTTTTAGCACCCAAACATCTAACCCTCTCAACTATTTTTTCAATGAGCACAGAACATTCCCTTTTCTTTAACGTACTAGCAGTAATACGCACCCGTATATACTTAAAGGGCAGAGATCCTTCAATGAACCAAAAGACACTTAGAATATCTTCTTTAAGATAATTGCTTATACCATTAAAATATGCACAAGATTTCTGTGTATTCATATTAAGTCCAGAGGCAGGAGAAAAGGAAGAATAAGACCTCAATAAAATCATCATGGATTTGGCATCCCTCTTGCTGAATAATAACAAGTCATCAGCAAACATAAGATGACCGAGTTTCAGAGAATGACACAAAGGATGATAATGAAACTCCAGCTTCTCAGTTGCACAATACAATATTCTGCTCAGATATTCTATACAGAGAGTAAAGAGAAGGGGTAACATGGGATCCTCATGTCTCAAACCTCTTTTTCCATGAAAAAGTTCCAAAAGTATCTCTATTAAGTGTAATAGAGAAAGAAGCACTGGTTATACATTTCATGCCTAACTTCCTGAAAGGAAGGGGAAAGTTAAAGGCCTCAAGTAATTCCCCAACAAACTTCTAACTGACTGAATCACAGGCCTTCATAAGGCCCATTTTAAACATATATCTTGGTGAAGAAGATTTCCTGTTATATAATCTAACTAAATCCTGACACACTAGTATATTTTCAATATTACTCCTCCCTTAATGAAGGCCCCTTGGTTCAAACATATCAAATCAGGTAAGATGCATGACAATTTGTTGCAAATAAGCTTGGAGACACACTTATACAACAGACAATTGGTCTGAATTGTGTTACCTGAGTTGGAACCTTACATTTGGAAATAAGGGTAAGTATTGTAGCATTAAGTTGTTTGAGCATCTGTCCTTTATTGAAAATAGCCAGGACAGCACCACAAACCCCTCCCCCATAACACTCCATGAATCCTTAAAGAAGGCACTTGAAAAGTCATCTGGCCCAGATGCTTTATTGTCAAGGTGTAATACTACGGTTTTCTAAGTTGGTTACTCGGCCGAATATGGCTTACTCGGCCGAGTAGGTGTGTTGTGTGTTTCTGTTCAGACTACTGTCCCGGAATACTCGGCCGAGTATGGCAATACTCGACCGAGTAGAAGATACTCGACCCAGTATACTCTATACTCGACCGAATATCCGGTCCGACGGGTATTATTTCCGCGGTTTGATTTAGAGATGATTATAATTATATAAACGTGGATTTCAGTTTCTTAATCACCCTTAACAAAAACTAACCTCTCAACGTAACTCTAATCATCTCCAAATCTCAAGTGCGTGGATCTTCGTGAGTCTTGTTCATCCTTCCTTGTGTCGATTGTGTCGGTAAGCCTCCGATTATATGAATTTCATCAGTTTGTCCTTTAGGGTTTTGCCCTAGTTTATGATTTAGGAGAAAAAGGGGTTTTGATATATTGTAATTGGAACTATGTAATTGTTGTTAGGTGGAGACTTTCGTAGAGGAGCCATTTTAGCCTGCTTGATTGTCTCATTGCAGTTTGTACTAAGGTAGGGTTTTCCTACTCGGTTCACTGTTTAAATGATTTAAGATTATGTGGTAATTGTTTGTACGATTGATATTGTGATTATCTGCTGTTGTTGGATTGAAGTTGGTGTTAGTGTTGTGATGGTTGTTGGTGATGTTCACGAGGCGCGTCCTCAGCTGAGTAGAGTCACTTGCGGGAGTGGCTTCACGTCCTAGTTTCGCCCTCTGTGGAACCCGCCACAGAAGGGGATGTGCACATTAATGAATAAGGTTATCGCTCGTTGATGAGCGGGGATTTGGTGGGCAAGGCTGCGGTCCCCCACTGACAGGACAACACACTTAGGTGTGTAGTTAGTTACATGATGTGATTGGGAGTTTGAGGTGGATTGTGAACAGCTGTTTATCTTATCGTACTTGTCTTATGTTGATTATGCAGTAAACTGACCCCGCTGTTGTTTTGTAAATTTGTGGTGATCTACTCGGAGATGGTGAGCAGATTGTGACAGGTGATGATGGTTATTAGCTCCGGGGACGAGATGGCCATGGAGTCATCACATGAGTCTAGCTTCTGCTGTCATGACATTTACCTTTCTTGTTTCAGTCGTTTGAGTACTAGTGATCCTTGTTTTTGGATTTGTTTTTTTGGAACATGTAATAGTTAATTCATTATACTTTAATAAATGTTGTTTTGGAATGGTAACTTTGATATACTAGTCTCGGGTAACCGGGATGGTGACGGTCTCTCATGCTAGGGTGGTCCTGGTAAGGCACCTTGGTATGTGGGGGTATCACAAAGTGGTATCAGAGCGACGATTCTGGAACCTAAAACCAATGAAACTAATGAACATAGAGAGTCTAAATAAAATGAACCCGGGAGAGTTGTTTGGAGCTACCGCAAAGACTTGGGAGACGTCCCGAAGTTGCATAGAGTCCCTTACAATTTCAAGTCGTTCAACAAGGGGGAGTCTTGGTAACCATTGTATGTTTAAAGTCATGTGAGTGGTACTTGTAGCTGTGAATCTTGTGAAGTTTTTGAATGAAATGATGAAAGAATTGGAACATGGTAGTATATAAAAGATGAATTGCTAGTTGAATATGGCGGATCTTGAGCATGTTATGTGTTTACTATGTGGCTTTTAAAAGGGTAGTGGAGTATTGTGTACATATGTGATGTGACCATAATTAGAGCATAGTTAGTCCCCGAATTAGCCTTGTTCCCATGCTTTTTATTGCATATTTGGGTCATTTATTGTCTTTAGTTCTTTGTTTTGCATATTCTTTGAGGTTTTGATCCCTTGGTAGGAAAGGAGTGCAAACCTTGCATTTTCATGGCAAAAACGAGACTAAATTGATTGAATTCAAATGACCAAGCATCAAGGAGAGACAAGATTAGAAGGCCTTTGTACATACTATAGTAAATGGGCAATGATGAGAAAAGATCCTTGCATCCCCGAGGAAATCCCCAAGGATCTTATGAAGAAAAAGGAAGAAAAGAAGAAGAAATGAAATTGCACAGCAATCCGTGCGGATTGTCCTGAAGACGACCGTCCTCCACCTTCACAATCCGTGCGTCTTCACTCCAAGACGCCCGGGCAGCAATTCCAGAAGACGCCCGTCTTCTCCCCAAGACGCTCGGGCCAAGACCACAGAAACCGCCCGTCTCGTGCTAAAGACGCACGGATTCCCAGGCAGACAATTTCGTTTCTTCAAGCTTCAAGAAAGATGCCCATCCTTCCAATACCGGCGTTTCCTTAAGTAGGGACTTAATCGTCATTTAAGCCCTTAGTTAACCCTAATTCCTACACCTAATCCCCACTATAAATACCCCATTAGTCTAATTAGAAGAGCATGTTCTTCTTAGCAATCCTTAGTGTAGTTAATATCAATCAAATCTCTCTTTAATATTGTAATCAACAATTAATCAAGTTTTAATACAAGTTTTATTTCCTTAATCTCTCTCTTGTTCATCCTTTATTTTGGGTAATTGAAGATTATTTGGGTTATTATTGGGAGATTGACAACCTCTCAATCAAGCATCAAGTACTTCTTTTATTCTTTGCTTTATTATTGGAATCATTAGTAGGTATAATTCTCTTAATCCCTTTTTAATTATTGTTAATTACTTTCATTTATTCATCATGTTTCACTTTGTTGGTATGATTGACAACCTTGCTATCATGTTCAACGTGATAATGAGTGAGTAGTTCCTTAGCTAGGGTTAATGGGTAATTAGGGGAAACCAACATGGGGAATGATTCATGCTTAAATTAATATGCTTTCATGGTTTATTTGCTTGCTTGTTTTGATCTCAAATCATGCACATGTTATGTTTGATGAAATGCGAGCCTCTGAATCCTTGCATTTTTTACCCATCACCTATCTTTTCAATGAGACTTGTAAGACATAAACCAACTCTAGTCTCATTAGACCATGCATGTTGTTGAGTAGGGAAGACTAAGTCGACTTGTAGGTGTTGTACAATCTAATCGATTCAGCTCCGGGACCCAAACTTTCCTAGGATTGTAAGAAATAAACCAACTCAATCCATCACAACAATAATTGCTTGCTTATAATTTGAGAACATGTTTGTATGATCAGTTCCCATGAATCCCCTATGACCCCATGACACCCTAGTGCTTTTTATCAATTGTTTACAACCCTTTTAATTCATCTTGCTTGTTTACTTTCATTACTATTTAGTTTAGTGATCTTCTATTCAACCCCAATTGTGACACCGCTAGTTGCAATAGAAATCTCATCTCAATTCCCGTCCCTTGGGATCCGACCTTTACTTGCCTCTTTACTAATTGTAGAGTTGTTGGTGAAGTTATAAATTATGTTTTGGTCTAGGTGCTCCTAACGACAAGTAATCGAAAAGATATAGTCCCGACCAATATGTATATAGAAAGGCATGTTTAGGTATGTTAACGATAGTTTACAACTCATTTTTGGCATGACTCGGCCGAGCAAGGCGGGTACTAGACCAAGTAGGGATACTCGACCAAGTAACCAGGCACTCGACCGAGTGTTGTTTGGGGTGTAAGTAGCAGTAGCTACTGGTTATGATCACTCGACCGAGTAATAGAGCATACTCGACCGAGTGAGGCATACTCGACTAAGTATCATCCATACTCGACCGAGTATGTTTTCTGTGTTTTTGACGTTGGCTACTGGAGTGGAACACTCAGCCGATTAATAACAATACTCGACCGAGTAGTCCATACTCGACCAATTATCTCACCATACTCGGCCGAGTACTTCTTTGGCGGAGGGACTTGTTTATTTTGAGTAGTAGGCTATGTGCTTACGTTTCCTTGCTTCTATCAGCTCAAAATACCGCCAAAGAGGTCAGCAGCATACATCCAAGCATCTGAGATGACCACAGATGAGGTAGCCCGTATGATTGAGCAGCATGATGTACTCCTAGAGGCTCCTAAGAATGTGGGAAAGGGGGCTGCGAAACCGATGGACACAACCCATCTAAGCACCATCATAGCCCGCTTTAACCCTTCGACTTATGAGGGCACCGGAGAACCTAAGCTGCTCGATAACTGGCACCGAGAGATGGAGAGCCTTATTGAGGTTGTGAAGTGTCCGGCGGAGATGGCTGTCAAACAAGTGGTGTACTACCTGAGAGGTGAGGTTGTAGTTTGGTGACGGAACGTGAAAGAAGATGCCAGGGCATACTACAAGGATGAGGGGCTCGATGCTATAACGTGGGCAGTTCTAAAGAGTGCTATGAGGGAGCAGTTTGTGCCGGAGCACATCCGTCCCAAGTTGAGAGTCGAGTTTCATTCTTTCTCCATGACTAATGATATGACTGTCACAGAGTACTATCACAAGTTACTTGAGTTGTCACATTATGCAGAAGATATGCAGCTGGGTCAGCGAGGTTTGGGTCTTCGTTTTGAAAAGGGGTTGGCTCCTAAGATCATGAATATGTTACTTGCTGGAGTTCTTAGCGATCTAAATAAGGTCTATGCACGGGCTGGACATGCTGAGAGATTGGTGGACTTGGCCAAGGAGGCTAACGAGAGAAACACTGAAAAGAGGAAAGCAGAGGGTGAAAGTTGCAATCAGTCGGGCCACAAGAAGAGCAACTATAGTCAGTCTAAGGTTTTTTCTGGAGGATCTGGGTTTTCTGGGGGATCTCAAGCATTAGGAATAGGTGGTGGTCGGAGTGTTACTGACAACTCCAACCATACTTGCTACAACTGTGGTGGAGTGGGTCATAAGAGGCACGACTGTACAAGTGCCAAAGTTGGAGGGTTTATTCAGGAGCTTATCAGGGGAGTTTCTCTCAGGCTCTGAGCCAGAGTTTTGCTAGCAATAGGCCATTTGGGTCTTAGGGTAATCATGGAGGGTAGAACAACAATAATGGCGGCTTCAACCGCAACAGTGGAGGATCTTATCAGCTCCCGAACAACAGTGTGACGTAGAACTCGGCAGCTAAGCCGACTACTTCAAACACCTCGGTCTAGGGAGGCGGACAGAAAAACAGCGGGAAGCTATTTATGATAGGCAAACAGGAAGCAGAGAACGATGTTCATGTGGTTAGTGGTACCTTTCTGGTTCATAATACACCGTCTTTCATTTTGTTTAACTCGGGGGCAACCCATTCTTTTGTGTCTAGGGGTCATGCCTTATCTATAGGTTTGGGGGAGTATGATCTTGTAAAAGATAATGTGTTTATACCTTCTGGGGAGCCGGTGTCTTGTGTTAAGCTGTATAGATATGTGTCCATGTTGGTAGGGGAGGTAGATTTACCGGTCAACTTGTTAGAGTTTCCTATGGATGGGTTTGAGGTCATCGTCGGGATGGATTGGTTGGGTAAGTATGATGCTAAGATAGATTGACGACAAAATAAAGTGTCTTTGAAGGGTCCCAAGGGTGTCAGAGTGTCTTATAAGGGGTTTGTTAGGAGACCAAAGTGTAAGTTCATCGTTGTAATGACTTTAAAGTCATGTTTGAGGATGAAGTGTCCCTTGATTCTTTGCCAAGTGAGAGATAGGCGTGCGGAACAGCTGATAGCATCTGATATACATGTGGTTGGAGAGTTTAGTGATGTTTTTCAAAATGAGATACTTGGGTTACCACCTAAGAGAGATATCGACTTCAATGTGGAGCTCAAACCGGGGAAAAGCCCTATATCTAAAGCACCATACCGTATGACACCCAAAGAACTAGAAGAGTTGAAGAAACAGTTAGATGATCTGTTAGACAAGGAGTATATCCGGCCTAGTGTGTCACCGTGGGGAGCACCAGTGTTGTTTGTGAAAAAGAAAGATGGGAGCATGAGGCTATGCATCGACTATAGGGAGTTGAACCATGTCACGGTGAAGAACATGTATCCTTTGCCAAGGATTGATGACCTTTTTTATCAGCTGAGTGGCGCAAGAGTGTTTTATAAGATCGATTTGAGGTTGGGGTATCATCAGTTGAGGATAGCAGATGAGGATATTCCTAAGACAGCTTTCCGATCGCGTTATGGTCACAATAGGTATGTAGTGATGCCTTTTGGTTTGACGAATGCACTAGCAGTTTTCATGGATCTTATGAACCAGATCTTCAGTCCGTTCTTAGACAAGTTTGTGGTCATCTTCATTGATGACATCTTAGTCTACTCTAAGACTAAGAAGGAGCATGAGGAGTATCTGAGATTAGTTTTACAGACTCTGCGAGATAATCCGTTGTATGCCAAGTTATCCAAGTGCGAGTTTTGGCTAGAGAAGGTGGATTTTCTTGGGCATGTGATATCTAAGGAGGGTATATATGTGGATCCAAGCAAGATTGAGGCAGTGACTAAATGGGAATCATCGAGGAATGTTGCTGAGATTCGGAGTTTCTTGGGTTTAGCTGGCTACTACAGGAGGTTTGTGAAAGACTTTTCTACAATCTCGAGGCCTATGACAGCTTTGATGAGAAAATAGACCAGATTTCGGTGGGATGAGAGTTGTGAGACAGCGTTCTAAACCTTAAAGGAGCGTTTGACCACAACTCCTATCCTAGCTTTACCTGAGGGAAGTGAGAACTTTGAAGTATACACTGATGCTTCAAATAATGGTTTGGGATGTGTTTTGATGCAGAATGGGAAGGTTATAGCTTATGCGTCGAGGCAGTTGAAGCCATGTGAAGAGAACTATTCTACTCATGATTTAGAGCTGGGTGCAGTTGTTTTTGCTCTTAAGATTTGGAGGCACTATCTTTATGGGGCAACTTTTATGGTGTTCTCAGATCATAAGAGTGAAGTATATCTACACTCAAAAAGAGCTTAATGTGCGACAAAGACGATGGATAAAGCTAATTGGGGACTATGACATGGAGATCATCTATCATGAGGGTAAGCCAATGTCGTGGCAGATGCCTTGAGTAGGAAGAGTGTTAATTCGTTGTGTACAGGTATGTCTTTGCTGAAGCTTAGGGATTAAATGTCCAAGATGGGAATCCACATGATTAAGAAAGGGGATACCATTGGGGACTTGATGATCGAGCCAGCCTTGTATGATGATATAAAGAGGAACAAGAACTTGATCTAAAGATCCAAGAATGGAAGTCAAGGGTAGAGAGTGACACGGTTTCCAGGTTTTCTATCCACAGTGATGGGAGTGTTCGTTTCGATAGGAGGTGGTGTCTCCCAAATGATGCAGATTTGAGGAGAGTAATCATGAGAGAGGCTCATTGCACTCCTTATTCAGTTCACCCAGGAGGTGACAAGATTTATAAGGACCTCAAGAAAATGTTTTGGTGGCCTAATATGAAGAGGGATGTGGTCGAGTTCGTGGCTTAGTGTCTGACATGCCAGAGGGTAAAGGGTGAGCAACGAAGACCCCAAGGTAAGTTTCAGTCACTTGAGGTACCCGAGTGGAAGTGGTAGTCGATCTCTATGGAATTTATTGTGGGGTTACCAAGGACACAACAAGGTAACAATATGATTTGGGTGATCGTGTTGGGTTCATTAACCCCTAATTAGACTCCCCTAATTAGTTTCTAAATTACTCACTAATTTAGAATAATAGATCTAGTTACATGCAATATGTAAATAAATGAAATAAGGAGAAAACGGTTTTATCCTTACAAAAGGTTGACCGAAGTTTGGGCACAAGGTAGGACACCTCCCTAACCTTGTTCTTGAGCTCAATAACATTAGGATGATCCTCCAAAAAACCAAAGTTTCATATTAGAAACTCTCTTCTTAGTTGCACCCAAGACTTACCCTTAATACTAATAATATTATTAACTAGATAATATTACTAGTAACCTTAAATATTAAATTTAATATTCATTTTATTACTACCATAGTAATTTTGATGTAAACATTAGAGTTCTAGAATAAATTTTTAGCATAAAAGCAAGTTTTATGTATGAGATCTAGAGAGGTGTTTTTCACAAAAACATAAGAATAAGAATGATAAAAATGAGAACTAATTCTCATCTTTATGGGAGGGGGCCGGTTTTCTCTTCTCCAAAAAGAGGCATGCTCATGCTTTTTGTCTTATCAAAACAATACTAGGTATCTAGGCTTGTAAGGTAATGATGGTGTCTAGTGCATAAATAAGAACACCCATTATTTCCCTTAACCACCCAATATTTCGGCCCCCATAAGAAAATGGTCTTTTAATTTACAAAAATGTCTTTTGTCATATGCAATGTGTGACATGTGAGACATAACATATCACTAGTCATATAAATGCATATTTAACTAATTAAATATCATTGTATATCAAATAAATTACATTTAACAAATTAACAAGTAATTCACAATTACATGTATATAAAATGGGTCACATTAAGTCTAGTTAATATAATCTACAAAATTTTGCAATTATGATTAACTAATTACTCTTATCTCAAATATTTCATAAACATTAATCAATTTTGGTAATATAACATACTCCCTCCAAATTAAAGTGTTTGCCCCATTTCATTAAAATACAAGACTCATATAATAGAGAAATAGGGCAAACACTTTAATTTGGAGGGAGTATTAATTACTAAATTGAATATTATTTAATCAAATTACAATAAGATATATAACTCTCACTCATTGATAAAAATTTGTTCAATTTAAGGATTTAATTAATCTGTATCAACATACAATTAATTAACTTATCAGTGAAGGGAATTGTCCTATATGTGTGACCTTAAGGGATCAACTAATCACAACCATCAAACGACAGTAACGTCAAACTCTAGTCAGCCAATCGTTACCGATTAATGTTGATCAGTTGACAATATATTGAAACATCCCTTTTGTATTCTTGTTATGAAATTTAATATGTGATCGCAATATTGTTGAGGACACATACTCCAACAATCTCCCACTTGTCCGAGACAAGTGTGCGTCACCAATTCTCTTGCCCTATTACTATCCCCACTCAATGCAAAGTGTCTCGTGGTCGTACTTGCATATGATCATATCTAGAGTGGATTCCTCGATCTGGAGAGTAATTGTTTAACCGGAATTATCTGCCGTAGATACCTTCCGAGCGTGGCCACGCATTTTCAGTTCACTACTCCTCGAGTGGCCCTGAGATTTATATAACCCTGACAAGAGGGTGGACAATTCCTATCGCATTGTTCCCTTCAAATACCACAGCTCATCATGACCCAAAAGATGCCCATTTGCACTCCATATTCGGAAGTCGTGGAGCAAAAATCAAAGTCAATCAGAAACTGTGCCACCTTGGGCGAACAGTCTCTAGTAAAAGAATCGAATAAAAAAGAATACTATAGTAGCTCTCGCCATGACCAGACTATATGAATTACAAGAACTCTATAAGCGGTCACTGCCCGATAGAGTGTCCCATAGAGTCTGCCTATGTGATCGACTAGTCATCTCTTATGACCCTATGGCACTTGAACTTGCCATCAATCGACTCATAGTCTAGTCACTTGGAGACGTCACCTCATATAAGTGACTAGGGGCCAATACTATGTTAATCCAGTTCACTTTAATAGGGTTCAACGTTGTCTTTACAACCTATTTGGATATAACTAAGTACTAAAAGAGTTTAAAATAAAACTCAAATGATGAATGTATTATCACATATGAAAAATTAATACAATATCAATTACTACATAATCTAAAATCCATATTTAATTTTCTATATAATCGTATATTTCAATTCACTTGAAATGACATGACTTATCATGTTAAGCCTATGAGAAGGTCTTGGTTAACAAGTCTTAGCAACATCTTGCACCTTACTTAACCTCATTATATACTATTTCCCTTCGTTATCTATAATCTTGTATTATAAAACCTTTTGAGCACGTGTCTAGATCCAATCTTGACATAGGCTCTCTTGCCTTAGGATAGCTCCCACTGTCCTCGCACTGTTTGGGAATCATCCTTCTTGCATATTTCATAGTTGCAAGTGTACTCAAGGGCTCGACCGATCACCACCGTCAAATGACATTAACGTCAAACTCTAGTGAGCTAATCGTTACTGATAAATGATGATCAGTTGACAATATAATTTTCGTTGTATATTACTCAGATTTACTCCTCAAAAATTATAGCCAAGATGGTTCTCCAACCATTCTTATGTGTTTAGAATATGGTTTTTGTGTAACTCATTGCACATAAATCCAATAATTATTTCTAAACACTTATCCTCTTGTATATATCACTTATATATTCAGATATTAAAGATGCTTTGCATCTCTTCCTAGTCTCCCAATCCCTCTTTCACGGAGGAGAGCATTGGTCCATCATTCTCAATGAATAATATGTTAACTACATATGAGACATAGAAGACATATAATTAGTGCTTCTTGAGTACTAATGGATAGACTATATGGCTATATATTGACTTTTACAAAGATTTGATTTTAATTTCTCGTCATACTCCAAGTATACGAAGTATAAGAATAGTTATACATCTTAGCATAATGAATTAATCTAGCAGCGGAAGCAAATGGATTCAATTTCTACATGTTCAATACTTTTGAACTTGTCAAGATTCTTATAAGAATATTAACTTTATGCTAATATCCATTGAACTAGATATTCTTAGAGATGTATTATTCTTCTCCTAAGTCTTTTATCACTCATAGTGATCAATATGTTATTTACATATAAGACTAATAATACCACCTTACTCCCATTAAACTTCATTTAATAAACATCACTACTCGACAAATCAAGAAAAGTTTATTACGTGACTGAAACATACCATTCAACTCCTTGACTTCTACTTAAGATTTCTTCTTAAGTTCGTATCCTACCTTAGGATAGTTGTGATTTACAAAACTCATGCAAGATGATTTAAAATATAACAGTCAAATAATATTATGAAATTCGAATTTAACGAAGCGTTGCAATTGGCGTAAACCTCTTACCACCAATCAATCAAGTCATGGAAACATCCTTTATGTTTAGTTCGGACTTTTGCAGAGTTGAAACTAGATAAAGCATCTTAATAAGTTACAGGTTTGTCACTTTCAAAAAAATAACATGACTCCTGTCCACTTAGGTTTCGAATCAATATTTACTGATTTTGACCAAGAAAGACCACTTTCCTACGTCTTATCTTCGGTTTGTAGCTCTTGAACATTTTCTCCCACTCTGTCTTTAAGAAAGAATCCTCTTGTCTTTAATAAACAGTATCACGAGCCACAAACCCTTTGTTCTCGTGATCATGTAGGAAGAGAGAGCACATGTTTACTATCGAAACAAACTACAATTTAGGTACCATGTGTAACCATATCTCATATGAAAAGTAGATGATTGCTTTAACCATGTTTTATTTTAGTGGAAAATTTAAATGCCAGACAAATTTTATAACAGAAAATACCTCCAACTATATTGTAAAGATTTAATCATATCGTAATGAAAGTGAATTTGTGATACAATATCACACTTCTTTTGGTGCAAATAAAAGTCTTCACTTTATTGTTTCCCACCTTAACAAAGTACTAATACTTTGATTTTATAATCTCTAGGTTTTGATACTTTTAAACATTCATTGAATTTACTCAAAGAATTTCTCTTCTTACCTCATTAAGTGGATACCAAATATCTACCCAGTTCGTTGGTAAAAGAGATGAAGAAGTAATAACCTTTTCTGATTGAAATTCTATTCGACCATACACTTCAAAGTGTAAATAGGGCGAATATCTTGCCTATTCATAATCCTTTTCAAGAAAAAGTCATGAATTATATTACTTTGAATACAAGATCCGCACATACCAAGAGATTCCCAATCAAATGGTTTGGGAGACTAGTCAAAACTTGTTTCTAAATGCAATTTTCAATCGAGAATTGAGAAATGATTGGGGTCACCAACTTGAGTCTTGTATATATGATATTTATATCTAGTTTGAATATAATTACCTTGATTTGTATGGTCTCACCATAAACTTAATCGTGGTATGTAAGGGCACAACGCTTGTTTTAATTGCATAATAGAGAAATCTTTTGCGTTTTATACAAAAACTTGAACTATATTCTTATTTAGACTTATTGTACATGCATCATAACAATTATAGAGATACATTTCTAAGCACAAAACTAAAATGAGTACGCTACAATATTCTTACTAGTCGTCACATGATAATGCAAATATTATGATGAAGTTCACAAATTTGTATCAAATACTCATGATGTGGTAATTAGCAAGAATGCAATGTCAATGTCATAGATATTGAGGAAGGAATATGTTGGAGTCACACGACCAATGCAACTTCCTGGATCTTTACTTATTTGGGATTTGTCTCTATTTTAGTGTTTAACACTTTCTCTTTCGAGTCTAGTTCTATCCTTAATAATTAAGATATGTACTTACTTCTTATTGCTCCCACTGACTTCAAGAATTTCTACTTGATGAAGACTTATCTTCATTTAAATTCCTAGTTAATCCTTCACAATGGTTAACTCTATTGTGGTATTTGGTTAATCAAAATTTATAACAAATTAATTTACCAATTTAACATTGTCATGTTCTTAACAACTTAAGTGCTTGATGACAAGTGTTTAGGTTGAGCAATAAGACTTTTGTACCGTGGATGCATAGAAGATATTATCAAAACATATTTTGACTAATCATTACCTATATTCATATTTCGTCACAAGAAATCATACATAGGTATGTTAGGAATTTAAGATGCTAATCTTATATGACATAAGACAACTCCTATGGAATTTTATGGAATAGAACGATTCCTATGGAGGTCCATGCCCTATTTAAATGGTTCAATTGAGGCTTTCTATTTGTCTTTGGCTATAGTGGTTTAATGGAGATATAAGTTAAAATCTAAATGACATCATATATGTCTAGGAGCAAAGATATAGAACAATTTAACCAACGAAATAGTGGGAAAACTAACATTCATCGTAATATATGAAAACTTTTAGCAAGTTTTAGCATTTATATAATGACCTCCACCCAATTATATAAATGATTCCAAGACTCAAATTCATACTAGCTCGATTGTGGGACAACGGTCCTTCTAAAACCTTTACTATTATAATTTGGTGGGTTAACTCGTATAACCGATTCTACACTTAGAACTCTCGGTCGATGAAATTACATTAAGTTCATCTTTAGCCCGAACCTATTGGGACAACGGTCCCTCTAATACTTTCGTTGAGATCAACCAAATTTCGAAATGTAATAACATTTTATTACTCCACTTACCCAACGTTAAAAGAAAGCACCCCGGTATAATATTTCAATACCTATTGTACCCCTAATGAAATTGGGATTCATGAGTTCCTACTATTTGGTAAGGCTATGTCTCACTTTTTAGAAATGTGAAGGTCTTGTCAATCCCCTATAGACTAAAAGAATAACATTCCTCCAAATATTCCCGCTCAGTTTTCCCGCCCAAGTATTTCACATACTAAATTAAATTTACTTGCTATATATATAAATACCCAATATACCAGCTACTTTATTTCACAATATTTATATCCTAATTATTCTATGCCATAAATAACTATTTTCTTATTTTTTACACAAATGCAATCTCCTCTTAAATAAGGAAACAAATATTTATTTTATTAAATTATTATCACCTTTTCATTAAATAATCTTTTAATCATTATAATAATCTTTATAAACTCTAAATTAAAATAAAACAAAATGGTATAAATATAAAAATTATAAATTCGTAAATCTTTAATTAGTGCTATTATTATATATAGAGAGAATGCTTAACACGTACTTAATTTGAATAAAAAATTATAAAGTGATATTATTAGTTTCATGAAAAAAATTCATCAAAGTTATTTTCATTTGAATACCCATTTCATGACTTCAGTTAGTTCTCTTTATTAGTATTCCATCAAGTTCAATATTTTTTTGCTAATATTATAACAAAATGGGTGAAATATGAAAAATTATTGACGTCTCCATTAGAAAGCTATAAATAATATATTAAAAAGTAACGACTCTATATATACCGCGCATGCATGCGCGGGATCTATACTAGTTTATCATCTAACTCTTTTAAGTGAACAAAATTAGTGATCTATCGATAATTATAATTGACAAGGTCGATGATTCGATATAAAAAGATATGCATGTGATGTTATGGCTATTTGGCATGCATGCAAACATATAAAATAGAACATGTAAAGAAAAGCAATTTCCTAGTATGGCCTTTCCTAAAATAGAAAATCTAATAATCTATTACATATTCGGAAACCAACTCCTTTGGTCCCTTGAACTTCATGTGATACGCCTCTCAAGGAAACACTGTCTTGATCGAAACTCCTTTCCGAATGGCTCCTTCTTTAGGAAGCTCTGAAATTACAAAAATAATAAAATACATAGCTATTCCTATTATACATTTGTAATAAATATTTAAATATATTAAATTACAAAACGGTGATGCGAAATCACAATAAAATTACAACCAAATCGATATTCCCTTATATTACGGGTAATACCAATTAAAAACTAAGGTCATATTAAGACAAAATACACGATTCAAAATTTCATAAATGTAAATGACATACATCTATAAAATATAGAGCGTTATATATGTATTCAACATGCAAAAATGAATGTGCCAAATCGCGTTACTAGATTATATCGTATATCGCTTTGTTTTATGGAAATGCGTGACTTTTAACTCATTAAAATCACCAAAATAATACTTAAATCAAATTTAAGCCCAAGTTAATTACCCTAACTTTATTAGGACTCAAATATTAGTCTACACTAAGATTTGACAATAATCTAACTTGGTATAACATTATTGCTCATTATAATTTTAATACACTTAACAATTAAGAAATAATTCCCAATAAATCATAAAAATTTGAAAAAATTCAAAATAAAATTTTTGTATATTCTGGAATATGACCAAGAACCCAAAAAATCAATAAAAACTGCTCACAAATAATTTTTAATTTATTTCATGAATAAATAGCATAAAACATAATTTTTATAACATAATTCCAAAATAATCATTAAATTATGAAAAAATTCGAAATCAAAATTTTGAACATACTATAATAATTTCTAGATCCTGTAAAAATATAAATCCAACCAAAAAATTTCAAATTTAATTTTATGACTAATAAAGTTGCCTTTTATCGATTTTAACACATAAAAATCAATAAACACACAAAATTAACAAAATTAATTTTTCCATTTCACATCTGATGTTCTAAATATGTGTGCAACTTTTGGAAAATGTTTCATGCCATAAATTTTATTTTAGCTATTTTTAGCTTATATAATCTCGATTTAATTCAATTTTAACCATTAAAATCATAAATCATGAAAAATTAATCACATTAATCTCAAATGTTGCATACAATAATTAAAATATGCATGTGAGATCATATTAAAATTCCGTGGCCAGAAACATTATATAACTATTTGTAGTTATTAAATAACCATTTTACTCAATAAAATGTTATTATTATCCAATAAATTATAAAAGTGAGCAATAAAATTCCATAAATCATCTAAAATGACCTAAATTATTTTAGGACCAAAATATATACATGAATGGAAAATTTTCGTGCATATACTATATAAACACAAAATTTTCGGTTTTTATTTTAGTCATCTAATAACTCGTAAAAAACTCAAAAAATGATTTGCATGCAACAACAAAGCTCTGATACCAATTTTTGGGTTCTTTAACCCCTAATTAGACTCCTCTAATTAGTTTCTAAATTATCACTAATTTAGAATAATAGATCTAGTTACATGCAATATGTAAATAAATGAAATAAGGAGAAAAACAGTTTTACCCTTACAAAAGGTGGACCGAATTTTGGGCACAAGGTAGGACACCTTCCTAACCTTGTTCTTGAGCGCAATAACATTAGGATGATCCTCCAAAAAACCAAAGTTCCATATTAGAAACTCTCCTCTTTGTTACACCCAAGACTTACCCTTAACACTAATAATATTATTAACTAGATAATATTACTAGACATTCTCTCAGGAGAGTCGGGTTTGACTCCTACAATAAGCAATTTTTTACACTAATATCTCTCCTAATATCTCATTCTCTAATTCCGAACTCCATTTCCCTCGAAGGCTCGTTTATAATTTTTTTGTATAATCTTTATATTGTAATATTATTATTTTAAATTATATTTTATTTAGATATTTATATAAGTATGTTATAATATAATAATTTTTAATATTTTATAATTTTATTTGTTTTTAAAAAATATTTATATTTAGTTAGATTTAAAAGGTGAGAAAGTGAAAAATATAATGACAAAACGAGCTCGATTCGAGTTCGAGCCGAACTGGAGCTTCAATTTTTTAGGCTCGACGAGCTTGAGCCAAAAAAAATGCTTAATGAAAGGTCTTAACTACCTAGGATTTGAGGCACCGTCATTCCCGTCAACAACCACGTCAATTATCGCGAAAACATTTTTTTTTTGTATTTACAAATTGAAAGTGTAGTTCTTATTGACAACAAAAAAACGAATTGTTTATAAAAAAAATTCTATGTTGTTATTGTGCTCACGGCTTCACGCTAATTTCGCTACTCCAAATTTTCAATCCTGGCTCCGCCCCAGCTGAGAGATGTACTTATACTTTACCACTAGACCATGTACATTCTGATGCTACCGTAGAAAGGTATTATTTATTTATCCTTTGACACATATCAGCGATATATGGAGTAGCAAAATTTCGTCTTCTTAGTCAAATTTTTGGGATTTGGGGTAACGGCTGCTACCCCATGCTACTAGGTAGCTACGCCTCTGTTACTAGTAACCATAAACATTAAATCTAATATTCATTTTACTACTACCATAGTAATTTTGATGTAAATATTAGAGTTCTAGAACAAAATTTTAACATAAAAGCAAGTTTTATGTATGAGATCTAGAGAAAGGTGTTTTTCACAAAAACATAAGAATTAGAATGATAAAAATGAGAATTAATTCTCATCTTTATGGGAGGGGGCCGGTTTTATGTTCTCCAAAAAGAGGCATGCTCATACTTTTTGTCTTATCAAAACAATAACTAGGTATCTAGGCTTCTAAGGTAATGATGATGTCTAGTGCATAAATAAGAACACCCATTATTTCCCTTAACCACCCAATATTTCGGCCCCCATAAGAAAATGGTCTTCCATTTTACAAAAATGTCTTTTGTCATATGTAATGTGTGACATGTGACACATAACATGTCACTAGTCATATAAATGCATATTTAACTAATTAAATATCATTATATATCAAATAAATTACATTTAACAAATTAACAAGTAATTCACAATTACATGTATATAAAATGGGTCACATTAAGTCTAGTTAATATAATATACAACATTTTGCAATTATGATTAACTAATTACTCTTATCTCAAATATTTCATAAACATTAATCAATTTTAGTAATATAACATATTAATTACTAAATTGAATCTTATTTAATCAAATTACAATAAGATATATAACTCTCACTTATTGATAAAAATTTGTTCAATTTAAGGATTTAGTTAATCTGTATCGACATACAATTAATTAACTTATCAGTAAAGGGAATTGTCCTATAGGTGTGACCTTAAGGGATCAGCTGATCACCACCGTCAAACGACAGTAACGTCAAACTCTAGTCAGCCAATCGTTACCGATTAATGTTGATCAGTTGACAATATATTGAATCATCCCTTTTGTATTCTTGTTATGAGATTTAATATGTGATCGCACTATTGTTGAGGACACATACTCCAACAGATCGTCGATCGTTTGACTAAGTCGGCCCACTTCATTCCGATGAAGGATACTTGGACTAAGATATAGCTAGCTTTGGGTTACAGAAAGCATGTGGTTCGGTTACATGGTGTACCAAAGGACATGAGTAAGCATCCATATGTAAAGACATGAGTAAGCATCCATATTACCAAACCGAGTATGGAAACCCTAATTTTTAGCAATCCTCCAATTAGCACAAGGAAGCACATTAACCCTCCTCTAGAAGCCACATCCTACAATTAATTAAGAAATTCGTATCACAAACATGTCCTACAGTAATATAATACATCTAATTAGTTATCATTACTATCTAATTACTCAAACCTTAATTAATATACCCAAATGACAAAACCCCCAATTACTCTCAAATTCTAGGGTTACTATAAAGAATAAGAGAAGAAAAAGGATGAACAAACCTACACAGGTAAGAAAATAAGGAAGTATGGAGCTCGAGCACAAAACCTTCACAAGATAGGGTGAATTTCAATGGACAAGGTTTGAAGGGTATTTAGAGAGGTTTTGTGGTGGAGAAGGAGTTGGTAGGTGTTTAGGGTTGTAAAAATGAAGAAGAAAGCTGAAAAGTAGTATTTATATCAAGGCCTAATAACACGGTGCCCAACACGCGGAAACGAGGTCTGAACATGTACACTCGGTCGAGTGTACGAAGGCACTCGGTCATCGAGTGACACACAAGCATGGACTTGGTTTAAGCCCAGAGGGCACTCGGTCCACTCACTCGGTCGAGTGAGTGCCACTCGGTCGAGTACTCGGTCGGGTGCACTGCTAAGAAATTAGGGGTATTATATAAGGTGTATTTGATGGCAACATAAAAGGTGATGAGGTTGATGATGACTTGAATAATCTTGATAACATATTGGTTGATGATGAAGAAGAAGAGGAGGAGGATGTTGTAGGAACTACCGCTTCTGTTAATGATTTTAATTGGATTCATGAATTGGATGACAAACACATGAGTAGTTGAAAAACTTGGGAAAATTTAGCTAGACATGAAGAAGGTGGGGAGTTTGCGGTGGATTAAAGATTTTCAAATAAGGTGACGGCGGTTGAAGTAGGGACAAAGTACTGTTTATAAAGAAACCAAACCTACCAATTTGTCAAATCTAAATCTAACACTATAACTTTCAAGTGTGGAAGAACACCTTCACCTTGTACTTGGAGGTAATTAAGAGTTTTTTTTTTTTTAAAAAAAAAAGGTGTACATGGAGGCGTTTCAAATTGTGACATATGATGGTTCTCATCTACCCTCTTGTGTTAGTGACAATGTGCCTAGTGACCATATCAATTTAAAATGTGGGTTTATAAGTAATGCAATTAAGAATCTTGTTCAAGCTAATTGGGGTACGAAAGTTTCGCTTATTGTTGAGTTCATGGAAGATAGATATAATCACACAAGCAATATCATATACCAAAGCATGGAATGCAAAATAAAGAGCTAATGCAAATATATTTGGAGATTGAGATAAATCATATGAAGTGCTCCCTCATCTCATGCAAGCATTGAAAGCAACCAGTCCCGGTACAATGTACCAATTTTCAAATATCCCTACACAAAATCCAAATGTTCAAATATTTAGGAGGTTGTTTTGGGCTTTTGAACCCTCAATCCAAGGTTTTGCACATTGTCGCCCAATTATAACCATTGATGGAACTCATTTGTTTGAAAATAAGGGCACTATTTTAACTGCGATGGCTGTTGATGCAAATAATCAAATTTATCCCCTTGCTTTTGCCGTTGTTGAAAGTGAAAATACTGACAGTTGGCCATGATTCATGCACTACTACATTTAGCCTCATTGACATCGCCACGATGACATCTTTTATAGTTGATACGATGTAAATATTTGTAAATAGCATCGGTTCATACAAAAACCAATGTTAATTGTTTACAGCTAGTATAGATCCCGTGCTACAGCACAGTATTTTTAGAGGGTTGTGTTAGATAAGGTTGTAATTAAAATGTTGTCGTTAACTTACTTTTACATTTAATAAATCTACTATTTATTAACTCATTTTTACAAAATGGAGTGAAATGTATTTATTAATGATTTTGTTTTGTAAACTTCTCAATTTATTTTAATGATTTTTATTTTCATGAATCTAATAATATCAATTATATTTTTGGTTTATAGATAGAAAGTATACGTTAAATCATTTTCTAGCACATATTAGCAATTTGTATTTAAACTTTTATTTTATGCTAATTAAAAATTTGTTTTAATTGATATAAAGTTATATTTTAATCCCCCTAGTACTAAGAGAATAAAAATACTCTTAATTTTCCCTCCAAAAAGCATCTAGCTAAATAAGGTAATAAGTAAAATTTTCTTCATTACCTTATTATCTTTTCAATGAATATATTCTTATAAATAAACTCTAATTTTTGAAATAAATTCATAATATTATGATTTTTTTTCATTAAAATAAAATAAAATTGATATTAAATTATAAATTATAAGTTGTTAAATTTTTCAATAATAAAATACTGTAGAGAATATATAACTCGACACATTATTATTATTAGTTTCGTGACAAAAAATAAATGCATTAAAAAAATCACAACTTAAATAATTTTTTTTATTAGTTTTCTGTTTTCAACTTTTTTGTTTCATATAAAAATACAATGGAGTGAACTGATAAATATTAATGAGGTGCAAATTTAAAAAGTATAAATCCTCTCATATACTAAGAGAAAACTTCTTTAAAGTTTCTCCTCCAAAGTGCGCAACTTTATATATGGAAATAAATTAGATTTTCATTTATTAAACTAATTTTTCATTTAAAATAATCTATACATATAAATTATATCTCCTAAGTCCTAATATTAAGTTCGTGACGAAAAAAGAATTTATTAAAATAATTTGAGGTAGTTAAAATATTTTCATAAAAAACACAATTCGTGGAATTATTCAATTCTTTTGATTAATTTTAATATTAATTATTTTTCATAAAAATTCGTGAGATATAAATCTAAAATCTACAACTAATACAGTAAAAATTAAAAGGCCTATATTTATCGCGCATTTGCGCGGGATCTACACTAGTGAAAAGTTAATAGTTTAATGTTCATTTGTTTCCTTATCTAAGTAAATGAAGTTTGGATGAAAAATTTTTCTTATTTAAGTCAATGGAGATAGGAAACAAACCTTTTGAGAATCTTATACTCCGTATATGGTAAATAATATGACTATAAATACTGTAATTTTGTTTGTGTACAAATTATAATATATGCATAAAGTATTTATGATATAGAATAATTAGGAGATAATATTGTGTCTTATGCGCAAAACTTAGACGGAAAAATTCTAGCTTTGTTAATCTCAGTACGTTGGGGATTCCTAATTTACATTGGTTATCTAAACAAAATGATGTAAAAAAAAATATCATTAACATCCGTTTTAGCAATAACCGATGTAAGGTGTTCTCATAGACTGGAAAAGATCAATAGACCTAGCCTCTCTCTTCACACGAGAAACGACCTTTCACTTTCTTGCATAACTGGGTACTCTCATCCTCCCCCCTTCATTCTTCAACCTGCCACAATATCAAAAAACGACAAGATCAATCGCCATCACCAACCTCAACCACCATTGATACCGCCTTATATCTGCACTCTACCCTCATCCTCGCACTACAATATGTTAATTGCACCATTTCACCACCATTGTTGCTCCCTTCGACAGCGACGAGTTGAAGCCACCATTGTATTAATTCATGTCTCTTTTTTTCTCCTTTTTAATCGATTATATTGAGCTCCACCGTCCACCACCTACCAGTACTTAGCTTTCATCTCTCCTATTATCAGTAAGTTTGCCTCTTCCATCTAATTTAATCCCAAATTTATTTGTTCTTAATGCCGTTTTTTCATTATTTCGAACTGGAATATTGTTAGTACGAGTAACTACTCGCATTAAGTAGTCTTTAGAAACAAACTTAGATTTAAATATGTATGTTATTGAATTAGGGTTTATGATTAAATTGGGCATTTTGGTATAAATTAGTTATATTGGGATTTATTTTTCGGCCGTCTCTTAAATTCACAAATATTCAAACCCTAATTTAGTTTCATATTTATTTTTTTTTTACAATTTGGAAGTTAGATTGAGATAGTTCTACATTGGTACCTTTACAGGTTTGAAATGGCACGGTTCTATTGTACGGAGTATCAGGTATTGGTATACTACCCACCTGTACTTTATACATTTTAGTTTGTGATTAAATCTGGTGTTTTAGTTACTTCTCTCTAATCGCCGATCCTATACGATTTTTTCTGATATAAAACTGTTTAAAGCGGGTTTAGTAAAACTTCCAACACAATTAAAGTATGCGGAAATAAAGTTAAGTTCATACAAACATCACTAGTAGAAAAACTCTCATTGACATCGGCTATTTTACCCCATTTACATCGCTTTTGTGGCGATGTTTCTGGGGGCGACGTATTTAGTATTTTTACCTTAACATCGTTTTTAGAACGATGTAAATAGTATACAATAACATCGGTTATAAGTGAAAACCGATGTTAATTGTGTTTTAATTAAATCGATTTTGGTCTAAAACCGATGTAAATAGTATATTATTAACATCGGTTATAAGTGAAAAGCGATGTTAATAGTGTCTCAATTACATCGATTTTGGTCTAAAACTGATGTAATGTAAATGACAATCTTATACTACACGATTCTACATCGGTTTTGGTCTCAATTACATCGGTTTTGGTCTCAATTACATCGGTTTTGGTCTGAAACTGATGTAGTATGAAACTAATGTAGTATGTTTCAGGTTCGCAAATGACGATTTACTCATAACCTATTTGTGAATTTTTACACTATTAGGGACCTGCAAAATGAATCAATATACAAACAGTAACCCTGCATCTCATTCCTTCCAACAATTCAAACAGAACTATATATTTATTATACCAAAAAAATATCATAGCGTATACAATTCCGTCGCATTCATGCATAAAGTAGTCTAAGACACTATACTACACGCTTCTACGATGCAAAATGTGTATTTTCAATTACAAATTCTAGAAATCTAAACCATACATACTCTAGACGTTCTTTCAACAATAAAGCGACTAAAGCTCTCGAACATCGTTCATTTGTCCAATTGTCATTTGCGAACCTGAACCACACTACATAAAAGAACAAGGATTAGGAAGAGATACACACTTAGAAAATACGAACAATATCTATACATAAAAATTCTATACGAACAATATCTATACATAAAAATTCAAATAGTTCGAGACAATAGATCAATATACCTTTACTATGTCGTCCGATCTGATGATGCGTAACGTACGGTAATATCATACATGCACTTCATAACATAATAACCGCACTCATAACTCTGGGGTGTTGAGGGCACTACATTTATACAAAATTAAGAGTAAGCAAGCAGTCGACAAGGGCAATAACAGTATACAAGAAAAAGTTCCTATATTCATATGAAGCGCGAGTACCATACTACAAATTACTATTGAGACACATATATATCTTACGAGTACAATTTGTGTTGTGAGAGTGAGAAATAGATAAGCTATTATTTTATTTTCACTCATTTGAATAGTTAGTTATCTACTTATCTTCACATTTGTAATTATGAATTGAGATCTTATTACCCTCGGTCTGTAAAAGGAGAACAAATAAAATCTCTCACTACAAACTTTCCGAACAATAAGATTAAAACTGATCAACAACTTAAGGTGTCAGTTTTAACCTTGTGAATCACACTATACACATTGAGCATTATAGAATAGTAGTTTGATTATCTTAAACCTGATCTTTAGAAGAAAATGATAAACGCATGAGATAAAAAAAGGTGTCAGCTTTAACCTTGTGTAAACCAAATGCAGTTATTAGTAACCTAGCATCACTAACTTAGAAGTCCTTGATATACCCTGCAAATAAGTAACATACCACCTCGTTTAGAACAATTATGGGACCAAACTTCTGTTGCTAACGAGAGAATAAAAAACAAAAATCATTCATGGTCCTGGATCAATGATTAAAATACACAAAGTTTCAAGTTTGTGTACGACCGTGAACTAAAAATGCAGGGAATTTGTCTAGTATTAAAGTTTGTCATATTTCCAAACTAGCTTGGTTAGTACTTAGTACCATGACGACAATCTTCGAGCAACTCCGACTTCCACCATGGGTCATAAAATAAAAATGCAGGGAATTTGTCTAGTATTCAATTAACCATATCAAACAAAGGATGATGTGATGTGTTACTTCGACAGTACACCTTAACAAAGTGTGCCACCTAGCACTTGCATCCAAGTTGGATAACATAGATATTCGGTTAAGATACAAGGACGAATAGAAGGAAACTCACAAAGTTACGAGTTCGACTGGTACCAAGAACCACCAGATTGATCATATTACCAATCAAGTAGGGTGAAGAGCATATAAAAGAGGACAAAGATCATCTCCCTTATATTAATAGGGTGAATATCACCATAACCGGTAGTTGAAAGCTTGGTGATGGACCAATACATTGTTGTGACATACAAGTGCCCTAGATTCGCGGTACGGAAATCTGCTATTTGAAGCGCTTCAATGTCTTTGTCGGGTCTGGATATGGGCTGCCAGAGTGCCATGTAGTAGTAAAAGAAGCAAGCACAATGAACCGCAAATAGGGTCACCTACATTCACATAATAATCAAGCTCAGTTTGTAACATTTCCGCAGTAAACTCTTTATCTAAAAATTTGAAAAGAACAAATGGCTCAAAAACTCGAGTACTCACAAACACAAGATATTAAATCAGATATACAAACCGTGGTATATAATAATCTCATTAGTAAGATTAGTCCATTAACAATTAGCGTGATTACCACAATCCTTAAACATATACGGAGCATAATATATTTTTCTTTTTAACAGATAATTAAAAATACTCCGTAAATTTAAACGCTAGAGTTAAATACGTATGTAAACATTATTGTTATGTCACAGACCTTGCGATTAAAAACGCAGCTGAACTAGATGTCACAGACTTGGTGTTTGAAAATTGAAAGGTAAATTTCACCACAACACCATGTACTAGCACATAAAGATACGTAGGTGCTTCATTCTGTAATATCACATCTTCTTTGGGTGGATAGTACTCCGCCTTAATTTCAAAAACCTTATTGGAAAAAAAATTCATAGCATTTCAGGATCCCTTTAACGTGGTTCATGTTCATAGCAAGGTTTACCGGACAAAAGGAGGAACAAATTTAATATGAGAGAGGTCGTATAGATTACGCCAGTTCCTGAACAAATCTATTAGAGAACAGATAACTCTTACGAAGTTATGAGTGATTCAAACTACGAGGGTATAAATAAGATACCCTCAACAAAACACACCCTATAACAAAAGATGGAATTTATCAATTTGGTTGTCTAAACTTAATATTGGAATTTATCAATTTCATTGAAAATATCTGCCAGCCTGTCCCTGGAGCACTATAGTTTTACTCCATACAAGCGTCTTCAACTAAGGCACTAGATGCAACCGTCTTCAACTAAGGCACTAGGTGCAACCACCTTGATGCGCTATTTTTTCCTGGGCATTATTATTGCCAGGGAAAAGCCAAGAGTGCTAATATATACAAGTATGTTGCATAATAGAAAATTAAAAACCTAGAATAGAAAATTTACCTAAGAATCCCAAATCAGTTTGAGTTGAAAATAGAAAAAGAGAAATTAGCAAACAAGTGACCAAATGCACATACTTGTCACAGCTTTAGAAACTTTTTACAGTTGCGGAGTTGATTATGTCAATGAACTCAGGCTGTATAAAAATGAGAGAAGATACAAGGACTAGCAGCCAAACAGGAAAGATTTTGACAAGAGATGGTAGAATTTATCGAAGATATATTAAATAAACTGCAAGAAGTTTCATTTGTTCAATAAATTTGATTTCCTCAATTTGTCCACTCCTTTAAATTTCAATTATACGTTTACCAATAAAAAAAATCTAAAAAAAGGTTAAATAACGAAAAAAGATAAATTCTTCCTAAGTCTTTGACGAATATTTACCTTCAAAGAGGCGCCACCAACTAAAAATCCATCCACATCCGGCTTAGCAGCTAGCTCCTTGCAATATGCACCACTCACTGAACCTGCACTCACCAAAAATATTGCAGATAAATGTAAGGAACTGATATTTCTACAAGAGTATGAACTGTTCCACAATTTCCACTAAGTCGAAGATTTTTGGTTTATTTGGCGCAGATAATTGGCTGTGATATTTATAATTGTGAATTCGAACTCATTCAATGAGATTAACAATGGAATTTTCATCACGGGTCATCCCGAAACATCTCAATGTTGCTAACACAAAGATAAGGTTTTGCACATTTGATGTTCTAAGTATTAGCATGCCTTAAACAAGAGACTTTAAAGCATTGGGGTAATGTTGTAGTATGAAACTGTGCGATAAATGAATAAATGTCGGAAATGAACTTATCGTAGATTGGATGTTACTTGTTAGTATATTTCATGTTGAAATATGGCCACCCTAAGCCTAAAGGAAAGAGGGTTCAAGACTTCCAAGACGGTACTCTAATATGCTTAACAAAAAAGATGATAAATGTAGTTGAAAATAGAAAAGTCGAGTTAAACTAGCAGCTAAGTAGTAACCCCATACCTGAATACCATCAAATGCAAATATGCAATTTATTTGGTGGATCACCCATACACGTTTCGAAACAAATTGAGTAAATAACGAGCAGAAACCAAAGAACCATCAAACTCAGTTTCAATTACCTGTGACGGCTGTGAGCATTCCTGTTGAACCCTGTCCAGCTTCGTAGATTCCTGAGAATAATCTACATAGCAAACACATGTGATTATATAAACAAGTAGATGAGTAACATAACTCTTCTCGTGGTAGAAGTGGACGCTTGCATTTTTACCAATAGACAGAAAGAAAAGCAAACAAACCTTTGTAGTCGATCACAGACTTGGAATTTGGCAACTCCCTATTTAATCGGTTATTTCTAATGATAGCCTGTGTGATAGATCAACTAATTCTTCTTGACGTATCAAGTTTATGCTCGCCGTATTTATTGGAAGAACTTGATGCACAATTGATATTTCCACGACTACACGGGACAGTCTTATCGGAAACTAGGGGTAAGAAGTCAATAGTGAATATTTGAACCTAATAACTAGAACACATCAAGGCCCAGGCCATTACCTTCAAATGATTTTCTGAGAATTTTCTAAAACAATGTAGTTCCTTGGAAAAGAACAAATGGATATCTTAGTAATTCTCTTTGAACATAATCAGGCATTTCCAGGAAACCAAATGTCGAAACCCAGGTCTCACTTAGCGTAGCTATATACCTGATAGGACCGGTCTTTCAACGCCCAGCTCAACAAGCATCTGAAAAGGAATAAATTGGATGTTTACCATTTAACAGAGGAAAACCATGGTAATAGAAATGTTAATTGGGTGATAAAATTTGCAATTTATAAGAGGGTTTGAGGGACGTCTGTATCAATACCTAATTATCTAATCACTCAAAGGCAGAAATAAAACTGAACCTGCTCAAAGAAATTACCTTTTATAGCTCATGTAGAAGCAGTAGACACATTCCCTGACGGCGATACTTGAAAGATGTAGCTATTAGCGGTATCTCGGCAACGTTTTGACCATGGATTATGAATGCAATGTAAGCACCAAAATGAAATGTCACACATATATTGAACAAACCAGGCAAAAAACAATAGCTATACAGGAAAAGCATGACATAAATGGATTCAGCATGTTATCTCACAAAGCAGGGCTCTCTTTTATCTTAATTCCACTTGAACCCTTCATAACAATCCTAATCTACCTTCTTTATCCTTCTTCCCTTGTCAAGCAGAAAATTAACCATCCTAAATTTCGACTACTTCACAAGTTGAATCTCAAATTGAATCATGAGCAATTTCAATTTGAAAATTAGGGTTTTACCTAATTCAATCCCCAATTATTTACATACAAAAAACTCAAATTCAATCCTTGATTAATTACATACGAAAAAGAAATCGAAAATTAGGGTTCTTACCTACGAGATGCTGATGGTCGAAAATTAGGGCGCCGGTGTGAGATGGTGTTTGGATCTATGAGCTTTCGTTTTTGAGAGGCGAAGGGTTTTTTGTTCTGAAGTCTAAATGGAAGTTCTGTGATAATGGGGTATGAGTGATCCCGTGTTGAAATTTGACATCGGTTCAATAAACTGAAGTAACATAAGTATTACGTAAACATTTTACATCGGTTCTAATAAAACCGATATAACGGGAATTAATTAACAACGGTTTTCAAATAACCGATGCTAGCAACTGATGTAAATATTTCAGTTTAGAAAAAAGGGAGGAGGAAATTCCGGGCTAAAGATTGATTCGTGTACTTATAAAAAACTCCTTGATGGTAAGAAAGTGAGTTTTTTCCAGAAATCACATTTGTCAACTCTAGAAATTCGAGTTCTTAAACCTTGTATCAAGCAGCCGCCTGATACAGTCTCAGTCACTTCCCATAAGAAGAAAAGAAAAAGACGAAAAAGGACAAAAGGTTTGCGAGCGGGTGGTCTGACCACTGTGGCAGACGAGACCAAAAGTGATGTGTTGCCGTTACCTTCTATGGTTTTTAACAAGCCAACTGGTTTTGATCTCGCTAATGAGAAAGCTACTTCAAGTGTATCCCGTGAGCTCGTCAAACACCAAAATTTATGCAGCTCATATGGTGTTAATTCTCACCAACCTCCATATTTCGTCTTCACATCTTCGAAGTTGAAGGTTCCTAAAGTGTTTCGTGCTAGAAGACGATCAACAAAAAAGCAAAGCCGAAGAGAAGAATCTCCAAGACGCAATGTTTATATCTACCCAGGTAAATTTCCACGTTCTCGTAACGTGAGTGTGTCTTGTTGCAGGTACTCTGCTAAAGCTCAATTACCGAAGAAAAGGAAAGGATCGACATCCTCAATGTGCTACTCTAACAACTATTTGAAGAAACCTCGTGTGTTAAGTAACCCCACCCCTAATTTGAGTTTAAGTTTCTGTACCAATAATGTAGTATTAGCACCGGACCTATCGAGTCCTATGTGCTTTATGTAAAAACTTTCTTTACAGTTGTCAAAAAAAAACTGATGTAAATAAAAAATAAAAAATAAGTTACATCGTTTTTTAAAAAAAACGATGTCAATAATTAAGCTTATAATTTTTACATCGTTTTTAGTGAGAAGCGATGTTAACATGGCGATGTCAATGTCACTTTTTCTACTAGTGCATGATAGTCAGAAATGGGGGAAAATATATTCCTCGAATAATAAGCGATAAAGGGTGAGTATAAGAAATCCTACTAAACATACTACTAATCCAAGGTGCTCGCTAGCTCACACGTCTAAGCCCCACAAATGCATCTTCACAAACCTGTTATTCATATAAACATGAAAGCCACAGTCAGTGGGGGAGTAACTCAAGATTCTCCCAGCCACAAATTGTCGAAACAAACATAACAAGGAACTCAAATAGGTAAATCATGTAAGATACTTACAAATAACATGAACATCAAAATTTATATTTAAACATGACAATTGAATGAGATGGAACAAGATAGGTCAATATTAGCATAATAAAGACTCCACTATCCACGTGAGATAATTAAATAATATGAAAGACAAGAATTTGGTCATTTAGACAAAAGCACACATTTCAAGGAAATATAATATAGATGTGAGATTAGAATTCGAATCATGTGAAGTAGATAAGTAAGGGATCATTCAATACAAAAAACGAGCATGGAAACCATAGCCATTATTCTGAAAAACTTTTTAATAAACATTGCACGGGGCGTGGCTACTAATGTCACATTCATACTTATGGCTTGCATCTCACCATAATAAGGGATGGGAACATCAATCCCGGCGATCATATCGCAACTAGAAGGCTTGCATCTCACCTCTAGTATCCGATAGGACCAAGACTCTCACATCCAAACAATATAAGGCATAACTCTTGCCATGAATGATATATGACAATATCTATAATCAAGCAAGACCTTTACTACTCATTAAATATAATTCCTCTGGTAGGACGACAATGATAATCACAAAGACTCAGTCCTAGTCTAAATCTGGCCAGACTCTCGGGATAGTACAGTTCTCGATTCGACATGCGGCAGGACAGTCCGCATCCAAGACTCGAACGACAGATCGGAAGTCGAGAACCCACAATCGGCAGGACAGTCCGAAAGAGGCAGAAAATATGATTTAAACCCAAACATGGCAGATCGGCGCAAGTAGGGAGTAAAGATAAGTCAAGCAGTAAGGTATAGCATAAAGGCATTATCATAAGAATATATACGACTCCTCACAAGTAATTATTTATAATAAATCTTTCACACTTGTGTTATATTAATAAATATTTTATTTCATAAATATACATGCTAGTTAAATAAAATATAACGAGCGGTAATGAATAATTTATGTTATGTAAATTTACAGGATAAAATGTAACCAACCATTAATGGGTTATTCTTAAACATTCACCATGATAATGGGTTGGCCCAACAACCAAAGGGTGTAAACAATCCCAAACAAATGAACAACATAAATCACAAAATAAGGAAGCAACGAACACAAGGTGCGTAAGCCATCACATACCCGTGTCCACTATGAGTCGTGGCTAGGCCGTGGCCGTGCTGCCAACCCACGGCCAGCCACCACAACCACCAAGCCGCCCAGCCAGGCCCATGGTCAGCCCAACACCCTACAAAACGGTTCAAAAGTCGCCCAGAATTACTTATTCAAAGCAGCAAAACACGTAATCTACAAAACGATTCTATGAGCATACTTGAGACGGACATATATATTGATTTTACCATTTATATAAACCACCATTTATCCACCAAAACAGCTTATAACAAGCTGCAAATAGCCACCCAAATACCGTGCCAATCTCAGGCCCAAAACACCCCACACGGCTGCCCATGGCGGCCTAAAAACAGGTCGTGTATAGCATCTAAGAACACCACATTTTCCGTCTCAAAACAGTCCCTAAACAGCATTAACACACGCCCTATTCTCGTCCCAAAACAGTCCCCATAACACCATAATTTCGTGCCCAAAATAGAGCCCAACTCAGCCCTTTCACGGCTCCCAAGCCGAGTTCAAAACAGTCTATACGAGTCAATATTAAGACGGAAATGAAGGCAAAGTTGAGACGGAAACAAAGCGCAACTAGAACACGAATAACAATTATTAAATTTATCCAAACAATACGCGAAAACATCATAAACAGAGGTCATACAAAGACGGACGTATTCGCCCGACACTGTAACACCCCCATATTCAGAGGAGCCTTAACCAGGCCTTCCTTAGCATATACGGGCGTTACCATCTCGGTTGCCCGAGGTAAGTCATCATCAAAAGTCGATAAAAGAACATTTATAGTTATATTACAAGCGTTACAACCAACTTAACCAAAATAAAGGTACAACTCATTGGCTACACTCTACACTATCAAATCTCGTGAAGACTCATCCCTGCCCGGACTCCAGCTATCAACAACATCAACACCTGCTAATACAGACTATAACACCCTTAAATTTAGCGATAACTAACCACGTAAAATCTATAGAAAAACTGACAGGATATGTTTGTAATTGGTTCAACTAGACAAAACCTGTAATTTTTAAAATTTTCCTAAACCATTCACAAACATCTCCAGCTTAAGAGTGCCAAAACCTGCAAGAGCTAACAACTAATTTACATGCCATAGATAACGATAAGAAAATATAATGATACAACCCAAAGAAAAAGAGGGAGACATATGTCCCTTCAAAATATATACATAACCAAAAGTTTAAAGGTTTCTACAAAAATAGCCAACTAGGTCCAAGGTTCTCTTGCTCACTAGCTCGTCCGTGAACCCCAACTAAGCATCAAGCACCTGTCAATCGCATTTTATACAAACACGAAAGCCACAATTCAGTGGGGAGTAACTTCGAGTCCTCCCAGCCACGAAATGTCATTTTTAATGTAACATGTAGTGTAACATGTAAACAACATGATAATTAATCTAATTTCCAAGTATTATATCATATGAATACTAAACTGACCAATTTAAACTATCATGTGAAATATATATCAAGTAGTAATCCAAACTTTATCAACTGTAACCGGCTTACATCTCACCTATTACAATTCATAAAGTCACCATACAAGAAAGGGCAATATATCAAAGACAGGCATAAGTTCTTAGTCCCGTCAATAGTCACTCTGTAACTCGAGTCTATACCACGAGGTAGGGAAGGTAATCGAACCGGTATCTTGGCTCAGCGGTTAATATTAATAAAACATGGCCAAGACACAACACAACCCTAGCCTAAAATCTGCGCAGACCTAGACATGCGGATACACACCACCGCACCCAAGACCCACAATTTTTCTAAAACAAAGTGAGTAGCCTAAGGAGTCCACCAAAGGGTTGGCTAGTACTTAAGCTGACCACTTACTATCAAAATAAGTAACGAGGTCATGCCCCAACTTGGATATAATCCCACCAAGTCAGGAACACAAAGGCTATTAAGCAGTGAACATATACTCGTCAAAGACTATAAAGACCTATCTATGACAACCACAACAACCTGCAAGAAGTATTCAATACCAATTCTAGCAATATTAACAATATTAAAGGCTTCAGGGAATCTAGGGCCGTTTCTACAATATAAGAAACTATTAAATTCAACCAACTATACATGTGAACTTAAAAACTTGATAAATGGCCTAAAACAAGAAAAAGGCCGTTTATCCAATTCATATAAAATTTCATCCAACCGAATTTTTACCCGCAACCCCAGTCCTGCGACAGGTACGGGTTAAATTGCGGCTGACCAATCACTCAATTGACTGACATCGAATCATCAAAGGGACTAAGGCTCGATTTTCGACAATCAACAAAACATTACAATTATCACTATAAAATTCATTTTGAGCCTATTAATTACAATTTCATTTTATAAACTATCCTAACATGTGATAACTATCAATATAAGCTTAATTTTACCAACCTCATTATCTTTACTACTAACATTATTCATTTCAAAGGTTTAACCATATGTTACTTATTCTAATTATAACATTAATGAACCTAAAACGACAAATATTGCATGAAAAACCGCGAAACAAGCAACGGGCTGACCCGGGCCAGCCGTGGGCCTGCACGGGCCTGCCGGGCCTGCTGCCGCCACCCCCACACCTCCATTTTTCCGTTTTTGTTCAATTTAACTTGTTTTAAGCATTACTTAATCGTTCCCATTCCATTTTTATACTAATATGAGTACTAAAACTAACAAAAGACATGCATGCAACCCATTTTATTATGTGAAATTAACTACTTAAATAAAAATCACAAAAACATACAAAAACAACAAAGAATGTGACGATTATTCGTCGAGTAACTCGAAATATGTTACCTTAAGCTAGAAAATGAGCAATTAGCACCTTGAAAACCAAACCCTAACAAGCAACTAGCCACTATCCTCGACAAAATACGAGTTCCCAAACTCGTCCTCCAATTCTTCACCTAAATAAACAAATAAAACACAAAAATAAGCATAAAAACCGAAATTGTGCCAAAATTCGTCTTATTACAACTTCAAGAAAACTGAAATTAAAATATACCAGGTTATAGATCTCGACGAGAGGATTCCGGAAATATAAATTATGCGAAAATCCGACAAGAAACGAGAAAGTTATGGTGAAAATAGCTTGGATTTTAAGATGAAAATGGTGTTTTGATTTGGAAAATGAAGAATGAAGAATGAAGATGACGTTGGACAGAAAAATCAGAAAAGAAAGGAGGAAGGGAGGTGTCCGCGGAAAAGGAGAGGAAAGGACGGGATTGAGACGGGATTTTATGAGTCGGTTTTGGCTCATTTCGATGATAATTAAAACCGTTTGTCAAATGCAAATTCCGACAAGACCAAAATTCTTAAACACGAGATTACAAGAAAATTGAATACTCATACAACCCATTTCCAAAATCGTTTGCCCAATTTTCAAAAGGGTTGTCATTTTTTTCCCGATATGCCCTTATTTCGAATTAAAAGATTTTTACACGGTTTAAACCATTTTTAAACATTTCGAAACTATCAAAATAAATACTTTTCTTCAAAATATAATAAAATTATATTTCTTTGAATTATTTTTACTTCAAATACATTAATATTAAATTTTACTTGATTAATAAATTACTTTCGCAAAATAATAACGGTCCAAAATTACGGGGCGTTACACAGACTGCTCACCATAAGGGATCACGGCAGACACATAAGACAACAAGACAACCACACAAGGTCAGTACTGAGATAAGACATGACAATATCAACAACATCTCTCAACACAACACAACACAATCAGGCACACACACAAGCACACCCACTCCAATCATTCTCCGTCACCGACTGTCCACTGGACCAGCCCTGCCAGTGGGGGACCGCAGCCGTACCCACCAAATCCTCGCTCATCATACCGAGCGATAACCATGTCCCATTAATGTGCACATCCCCTCCCGTGGCAGGTTCCACGGAGGGCGAAACTAGGGCGTGAAGCCACTCCCGCAAGTGACTCCACTCAGTCGAGAACGCATCTCGAGAACCAGAGACAAACAATCACAGACAGCTGCAATACAACACAACCAACAAACTATATATACTGACCGACCACCGTATATATGCTGCCACACAAACACAACCACAATACAACCACAATACAACCACAACGACACAACAACCGACACACTAGACCATCTACAGAAACTGAGTAGGCGAACCTACCTTTAAGCAACTGCAACCACTCCATGCCAACATACGAAACATCCAGCAATCAAGCAACACCTATATTCATAACACAACCATCTATCACTAACAAGCAAACCCTAAATGCAAAGACAAGGATACGGATGATGATGACGACATACCTACAAGGAGAAACCTGGCAAAAGACCGCTACCCGACTCAAGCTATGCTCTCCTAAGGCACAAGAACCTTCAAAGACTTCCATGGAGGTTTTATGGTGAAGGGAAGGGAAAGAGGCGACTAAAGGATTGAAGAAAAGAGGCGGAAATGATTTGCGGATATAACAAAACGTGATTATAAACCCTCGCTAAAAACCCGTTACTCGATCGAGTGTCCCCCTACTCGATCGAGTATCCAAGCTACTCGATCGAGTAGCCTCTACTCTATCGAGTACCACGCACAACTCACAACCCAAGGTAACTTGGCACGCACTTCTAAGGACTATTACCGCTCCCACGGTCAGTCAACGCTGGCCAAAGGGTCTCTAAAAGGGCGGGTATTACAGTCTTCCCCCCTTAAAAAGAACTTCGTCCCCGAAGTTCAACTCACCTATCTCAACGCACAAGACACGGGAACACAACGACATCACTACTCTTTCGACACAGGCCACTACTCCCCGGAAATACCCTCCCATGTCATCATCATCAACTGTCTAACACTCTATATAGGTCGACTCTTACAAGTTACTACTTGAAATACCACCCTCATTACACAGACCGGCATAATTAACGATTACCCAACACACTACAAGGTTACACTTTCACTAGCAACAACCAACAACGCGAAACATGTCACATTATCACCACTAACGTACTCAACAATATAATTCTATTCCAACACACGGCCTCATGACTATCTTTCTATGACCGCCTTTTAAGTGTAAATTACTTCCACTAACAAGTGTAAACAATTATACTTCCATACACGAGATGTGACTAAAGTCGTAGGAAACGTTATAAACAAATAACAACATAATTTCAAAATCGGCCTTTTTATTTTGCGACATTACTCTTCCCTTCTAAAAGGAACTTCGTCCCCGAAATTCACCACTAAATTACGACACATGTTACTTACTACTTACATCTTGACATATATCCAAACCATATGACCCATTATTGACATTACTCATATTACTCGTACAACCAGTAAACCATAAAGATATATGCAACCATATTCGAATAACTAGTCACCGTCAAGCAGGCATATGCATATCATTTGAATTTGTATATATAGAATCCGGTGAAATACAACTTGTAGACAATACGGATGTAAAATGAATGCAATAAGAATAATTACAACTTCACTATTCGTTGCAAATACGCCTTTAAAACCAAGCACGACTTCCAACATATTGAATGAATGATTCAAACATGTTACTACTCATTAATAACCATGTTAAACATCAAACATGTAATTATATAACCATTAAACAATTTTAAATTTTACGAAAGTTCATGTAACAGTGCTACTCGATCGAGTATATAGGGTACTCGATCGAGTGCCCGCTACTCGATCGAGTGTCTTGGCTACTCGATCGAGTAGCCCTGAGATCAGAATGCCTTATTTCTGCCACACCTGAAGCTACTCGACCGAGTACGGGGTACTCTGTCGAGTACCTACAGGTCAAATCTTGGGAAAACCTGTCATAACCCACATATATGCATATATAAATGTCACATAACGTGAGTCGGGATGACTTCCCGACTCCCAAAAATCCTGCAATAAAGTCAAGCTAGTAACTCCGGCCTTATGGCCAACCATACAAATCCAAAATAAAAGTTCTAACTATCAACAACTACTAACGTCCAACACTAACGACCATAAACAAGGATAAAGAAATAGAAGTATCACTACTGCTGCTGCTGCTCCTCCTCCATCACCTCATCTCCACCACCATCGCCTCCCGATGTGCCCGCTCCCGATGACCCAATACCCGCATCAACCCCGCCCCAGCTCCAGGACTCACGTACCATGGGGTCAAGCCACCAAAAGCAAAGGACTGAGGTGTCCCCCAAGCTGTCTGATCCACCCCGTAAGAGTGGAAAACCCCACTATAGTCCCCGACTCCACTCCACCACACTGGATGTGGTCCCTCGGTCCCTATCCCCTGAGTGTACGCCATCTCATGCATATTCCGGAGTGTCAAAGTAGATGACACACTCTCTGCCAAATAGCTCGAACGCGTCTCCGGGGTGTCGAGGTAGGGGTAGCACGGAAAAGGGTGCTTCTGCGGTGGTGCTACCGGCCGTGGTCTAGTCTCAGCGGTCCTCTCCCTCACTCGACGAGGTCCTCTCCCCAACCTAGGCCTCTCCTCCACTACGGCTGCATTCTCTCCCTTCTTCGGCTCGGGCATCACCTGGAGGATCGTGTCATCGATGAGGTACATCCGCAACTGTCGGGGTCCATCATCACCCTCCTCCTCCTCATCGGAGTCCACAACTATAACCACCGGGTCTAACGGCGTCGGTGGAAGGTGCTCAGGAGCCGGAATCTTCATCCAGCTCATGCCCCACACCCTCCAAGCTAGGCTGCCATCAGCTAAAGTTCTCAACCATTTCAGGTCGAGGTAGTAGTCTCGGAAGAGCCTCAAAGGAGGTTAGCTTTTCAGCTAGCCGAGTGGCGATAGCGCCACAACTCAAGTACCAGGAAGTGGTCGTAGCCATCAAAGCAAGGCTAGCGCAGACCATGGCTGGAGCATTAAAGACCACCCTCTCGGTCCGCTCCGGGTTGAGGTAGGACATCAGAAGCAACACCTCATGATTTTTCAGTTTGCTAATATCCGGTCTATCATAAAGGAGGTTCGAAAGAGAACGAAGAAAGATCCTCAAGGTAACATGCTGAACATCATTAATCAACATGTTGCTTGAGGTGGGAGCTGACTTTCCGGTAAGACAAGGCATTAGGCGGCAGACACCGCACTCAGAAGGGATCTCACCGATGGAATCCTTGAGAGGCTTGGCCAACCCAAGGTGAGACGCGAAAAGGTCCATGGTCAGCAGGAAACTTGTGTTCATCAAACGAAACTCAACAACAGTGCAAATGGCTCGTATTTAAACGAGCTTATAAACTCAAAAGTAAGAAAAGGGTAAGTATGCTTCCTCAGCCGATACAACCCCGTAAACCCCAAAGTCTCAAATATGTGACGGACATCCGTCTCAATCCCCAAGTCAGTCAGAAGTGTGATATCCACACAACGGGTAGGCCTCATTTTGCGTTTCTGCAACGCCACAAAACGCTCCCTCTGTTTAAAATCCACAAACACCACCGTAGGGTACTCCGGTACCGCGGGTACTACGGGTCCACTACCTTCCCCAGGCTCGGGCTGTGAAGCCCTCCCCCTCTTGCTCTGACGGGTCCCTAAGTTCAGTCTCGGCATCTGTTTCAGCATATAACTTAAACAAACTTGCATAGACATGTAAGACACATAATTCACGCAATTTAACTTTGAATATTCAACTAGGTACACACTGTCACCAACAAATCCCCAATTGATATGTATAAATTCAGTTTATAGTAACTCAGACGATCTCTATTGTTGTGAAAAGTTTAGCATGACAAACACAATCTACTCAACCAATTCTGACATCCTAGCATGATTCAAATGCTACTCTATATACATACTTAATAACATGTGAGATATTCGTACGTGCTCATAGAAAGGTAATTTAAAACATATCATCATCAACCTTCAATATTAGAAACAAACAACTCAATTAGACTTGTCAGACGGTCTCTACAGCTGCAACGATTTTGACATATTCACCATCAATTAACATCACTATTATCATATTGAAGTTTAACCCTTACTTAAACAATCATATCCAACACCAAATTTCAAATATAGAAAACGAATTTCAATTTGGGGCACTTTTAAGACGGAGTTTTAAGGCAACTTTTAAGGTAAAAATCACCAAAATTCATCCTTCAACATGATATATACCATATATAGTGTTCAATTTCATCATATAATATGTAGAAACAACCCAAAATCAGTTTTGATTTATGCAAACCCTAGAAAATTCGTCCCCAATTTTGCGATTTCTAGTCTATTTTTACAGCAATTAATCACCAACATTCAAGAAAGGGAAGCATGTGAATCATATTATAACAATTAAAAGCAATAATTCGCCCATATGAATCGAAATTTTAGTTAATCCTACCATTCTAACAAGTTCAAAGTGATAAATCATGTAAATAGGGAAGAAATTCATACCTTGATTAAATAGGAAAGTAAAAGAATGCAATCAAATAAGGAGAAACAACCCAAATCAATCACCACACTACAAGATTATGAGAGCTTTTGAGGGATACAAGAGCTTAGGGTTCGAAATAAAGAAGAAAGAATGAGGAGAGAAAGAGGAAATAAGGGTTTTAAGAAACCCGTAAGAAGCTCGGTACTGTAGCCTACTCGATCGAGTGCCTAGGGTACTCGATCGAGTGCCCTCTACTCGATCGAGTAGGTGCTATTTCGTCGAGTGTCTGCAGAAAATTCCCACACCCCGACGTCGTAGCTTCCTAACTAGATCGAGTGAGGTCTACTCGGTCTAGTAAGCACTCGCACTCGGTCAAGTAAGGTTAAGTACTCGGTCAGAAGTACGAAATATTTGAAGATTCCTGCAAAAACAACATTGCGCGTCGATTCTAACCCATGTTCGGAATTCGTCACTAGTCATCATACTCATTCATGTATTACCATTACTACTCAAGCATATCATACGTCTCCTCAGATAAGATTCATGTCATATTACGCTACAACAATTTACCCAACTCGGTTTACCTGCTTCCGAGTCATTCACTTACATATTTACGTCACCATATCATACTTAGACTCAGCTTACCGCATGGCTAGCAAACTCGTGCTCACATCAATATAAAGCATCTAACTAACGACAAATACCTTTATGTCATCCAAGTATATTCCACACAAACAAATTAAAGCTTACCAAGTTCCAATTTCAACATAACAAAATTATTCTACACAAATTAATCATTACACAGCGGAAAGTTTCAATCACCAAGCATTGTATATACGCATCACTAATTACCAATTCTCGTACTATATCTCAACACTTCCTTAACTATCATCATTATAGCTACGGTAGAAATTATAAACTCATATAGGTTCACTATTATTAACAACTTAAAATAAACACCAACACGTCCACCTTTCATATTACCGCACACACTTCCGCACTTTCACGCATTTCTATTAAATAAAACCTACATCACATAAGCTCACTAATTCTATCCAACTTTACCATATACGATTCAAGTGCGACTATCATGCTCATACCAACTTCAATAAACTCATCCACAGGTAGTTCCAACGAAATTAACATACACATTAGTCATACACACGGACTCCACATTCCCATACCCAGTGACTGGCTTAAGTACCATGGGGCCAACATTTTGAAATGAGGGCGCCTACTCACCCAAAATCTAGCATCAGCTGGGGCTCCCATTACACATACACCATGTTCATTTTATTAGACTCACTAAGTTCATTAGGTTCATTTGTTACAGGTTCCAAAATCGTCGCTCTGATACCACTTTGTAACACCCCCATATTCAGAGGAGCCTTAACCAGGCCTTCCTTAGCATATAAGGGCGCTACAATCTCGGTTGCCCGAGGTAAGTATGTAATCATCAAAAGTCGATAAAAGAATATTTATAGTTATATTACAAGCGTTACAACCAACTTAACCAAAATAAAGGTACAACTCATTGGCTACACTCTACACTATCAAATCTCGTGAAGACTCATCCCTGCCCGGACTCCAGCTATCAACAACATCAACACCTGCTAAGACAGACTGCTCACCATAAGGGATCACGACAGACACATAAGACAACAAGACAACCACACAAGGTCAGTACTGAGATAAGACATGACAATATCAACAACATCTATCAACACAACACAACACAATCAGGCACACACACAAGCACACCCACTCCAATCATTCTCCGTCACCAACTGTCCACTGGATCAGCCCTGCCAGTGGGGGACCACAGCCGTACCCACCAAATCCCCGCTCATCATACCGAGCGATAACCATGTCCCATTAATGTGCACATCCCCTCCCGTGGCGGGTTCCACGGAGGGCGAAACTAGGGCGTGAAGCCACTCACGCAAGTGACTCCACTCAGTCGAGAACGCATCTCGAGAACCAGAGACAAACAATCACAGACAGCTGCAATACAACACAACCAATAAACTGTATATACTGACCGACCACCGTATATATGCTGCCACACAAACACAACCACAATACAACCACAACGACACAACAACCGACACACTAGACCATCTACAGAAACTGAGTAGGCGAACCTACCTTTAAGCAACTTCAACCACTCCATGCCAACATACGAAACATCCAGCAATCAAGCAACACCTATATACATAACACAACCATCTATCACTAACAAGCAAACCCTAACTGCAAAGACAAGGATACGGATGATGATGACGACATACCTACAAGGAGATACCTGGCAAAAGACCGCTACCCGACTCAAGCTATGCTCTCCTAAGGCACAAGAACTTTCAAATACTTCCATGGAGGTTTTATGGTGAAGGGAAGGGAAAGAGGCGACTAAAGGGTTGAAGAAAAGAGGCGGAAATGATTTGCGGATATAACAAAACGTGATTATAAACCCTCGCTGAAAACCCGTTACTCGATCGAGTGTCCCACATACTCGATCGAGTGTCCCCCTACTCGATCGAGTATCCAAGCTACTCGATCGAGTAGCCTCTACTCTATCGAGTACCACGCACAACTCACAACCCAAGGTAACTTGGCACGCACTTCTAAGGACTATTACCACTCCCAAGGTCAGTCAACGCTGGTCAAAGGATTCTCTTCCTCTTTTCGTCTCAAAACAGTCTCTAAACAGCATTAACAAACGCCCTATTCTCGTCCCAAAACAGTCCCCATAACACCATAATTTCGTGCCCAAAACAGAGCCCAACTCAGCCCTTTCACGGCTCCCAAGCCGAGTTCAAAACAGTCTATACGAGTCAATATTAAGACGGAAATGAAGGCAAAGTTGAGACGGAAACAAAGCGCAACTAGAACACGAATAACAATTATTAAATTTATCCTAACAATACGCAAAAACATCATAAACAGAGGTCGTACAAAGACGGACGTATTCGCCCGACACCACCCTCCATACCCGGAACATACATGGAGACACAAGTTGTGAAAATACACTAAGTAAGCATGTAAAATGACTACTAAATCTACACATTCAACCACACATATGAGGGAACCATAAAGAACCAAACTTTAAGAGGAGTAAGGGTATAAAACCGAGTTAAGGGACAAAATTTAGACATTTATCGAGTAACCTATCACCATTACCTCGAAATCTCTTTAATCTTCAAGTAAACAGTCCACAAAGCACGATTTTTCCTCCAAGTCTTCAAATCCTTCACCTAGAAGCAAGAAAACGGGGTGACTAAGCTAAAAATCGAAACTTTTGTTGGATGGCCGAAAAACAAACTTCCACAAGGGTAGGACTTTCTTACCTAGAAAGCTGCAGGACGGAAAGAGGAAGAGAACGGCGCAAAATAAAAGGAAACGGTTGAGAAATGGAGGAGAAATCTCAGTTTGAAGGGTGAGTTTTAATGGAGTTCATGGTTGGTTGTTTCACTGTGTTATTGTTGTTGTTGCTCGAAATAGTAAGGGAAGGGGGATAGGGACGGGTGAGTTGAGAGAGTGAGTGAACAAAAAAAAAGAGTATATAAGTGTAAGGCATAAAGTGGGTGTGTGTTGTCAAAATGGGGTTGGTTCGAATTAATCTAGGTTCAAAAGTGAAATGTGACGGTCTTTTGTTAGACGGGAATACGTCTCAAGTCCACTATAACTTAAGACGGAAATTATTATTATTATTTTCACTATTATTACTGTCCGACTAAATATATTTATTATATAAATTAAACCTTAAAATATAATTTTATAAATATTAGGCTTAAAAATATAATTAATTAAATTAAGAAATTTAAAAATATAAAATAAAGTGATATAATGGTTAATTAGATTATAAAAGTCAAAATGGAAAATTCGCGGGTGTTACACTCTTGTTTGTAGACATTCTTCCCATACTGGTGTTTTTTTTTTTTAAGATAAGGTAAATCTTAAGTTTGTTTGGCGTTCTTAGTTAGGGCTTTAAACCTCACCTGTGTAAGTGTGTATTGCCCTCATTTTTCCTTTTTCTGTTGAAGTGTAGGATTTCATTAATATCCTCCTGCAACGATGTACTCAGTATTACCCCCATCCAGTTTTCGTTCTTATAGCAATGACTCAAAGTCTCTTTTACTTTGCATATCTCTCTCTAGAACCCTCATTTTCCTACTTTAAATTACACTAGTGTATCATTGGCTTCTCTTTCTGCTTTCATATATGTTGATGGTTCACAAATCAACACTAAGGATATCATGTCTCAAGCATGATCCTACAGGCACACGGATCAGCACTTAATAAAAAGATCTAAATTATAAAGCTAGATTTTTTTGGTACACACTCAAAACTTGAAAGAATTAGACTGTTAATAACCCAAGTACTTTAATCTGCATCTTTCAATTATAGGTTTAAGTACTCTTAATTGATTACTAAGCAATACTTTTATTTCGTTGATTAACAGGTTTACGCTTTGTCATGGTTTGTTATATAGTCGCAGTTGCGATCAATCTTAAGGTAGAAGTTTGATGCATCAATGTTATACGTTGCCTAAAATAATCTACGACAAAATACTGACACCTTGAATTTCTCTTTTACAAGTGATACTAATTGATGAGATACTGAAGTCCTTTCCACATAATTCCAAAGGTAAAGAATTGTTTAATACGGTCTTAAGTTACAACGTACTCAGAACCGATTTAAACAGTGTCAAAATAAAAAGGGATTTTGAGAAGTCTTAACTTAAGACCATCCTTTATAATAAAACCAGTTTATAATTTAGTTGTCTGAGTATTTATGTTATAACTTGCTTGTTTACAACAAATTGCAAACTGTATGAGTTGACACTTCATGTTTGTCTTTCTCTTGTCAAACTATGTTCCTATTTTAATTCAAAGGTATAAAAGAACTTGGTACATCTATTGAGCAAAATGGCGCATCTTTGAGTGAATTGTTAATACCATTTAGTTATAATACTGATTATATCGTATTATACTTGGTTGATAATATTCTAGAGTATGAACTCTTCGAGTCTTTGTGTATAGATAAGGTTGCAAACTTTCTCGGCTATCAATATGGTTGTTTCTTAATTGAATTCTAAGATGCACATTAACTGTTTTTTTTTTTTGTTTGGTGATTCACAAGGTGGGCATCAAGATTCGGTCATACCCTTGACTGGATGTAAGTGTTTTAAGTTTCTTATACCTTGCATTTTTTTATAACCATTATCGTCTATTTTTATGTATAGTTTTTCAGGTACACGTGTAGAGGCGAGACGAGGTTCGAGAGCTTTGGTCGCTTTATTGTTTAAAAAACATCTAATGTAATAAGTAATTGGTTTAGATATCCTAGAAATTATAATTGAAAATATTTAACGTTTTGTGTCGTAGAAGCTATTATTTTGAACTAGTTGTATGGTGGATAGAATTGTAATATGATATTTTTTGGTAGAATAATAAAAAGGGTTGTGTTTGAATTGTTGGAAGTTGTAAGTTGTTGGCTAGGTTGCACGGACACGCTTGATTTTTAGCGCCCGTATGTCGGACACCATGTCCGACACGGACACGCAAGGGACACGCCTAAAAACGTGTGCAACGCGCGTTGAACCGTGTCTTCGGTGTTTTTAAATTCCAATATGTCTTGGACACAACCAACACTTGATGGACACGGCCGTGTCGTGGTGGACACGACTTATTAGAATTAGTCATACCATTTCAGATCATGGATTCGACATTTCATTATTCCATTGAATCACATCTCCCTTCCCTTAGACACTCCGGCGACCAGCACCACCGACAAGCTAAGGCGATACCCCGGCAACCGCCAGGCTTCTACCTCGCCACTCATGGCTCCCTCTCGGCTACTAGGCTTATTTTCTAATTTTCCTCAAATTGAATCTAAGGTTTATTCTAATTACATTAATTTATTACCATAATTGAAGGGGCTTGAGGAAACTGATTGATGGCGGCTTTAAATGAAAACAACTTAATCATTTTTGAGGAAAAATTACTCGTACTGTCGATGTGATGAGCATCACTGCTACATGATTGACTCACTTGAGATATTTATTCTTTTCTCCCTCGACAAATGGTTAGGGTTATATGCGATTGTTTACATGGAAAATAATAATGTATTTATGCTACAATGCAAATGTGCAGTGCTTTTTAATGATATAAAATAATATGGAAACAAACCCATATTATTTTGTATTGTTATTGATTGATTTTGCAGATCTTTAATAGTGTGAGAATATAATTTTTACAGAGGAGTGCTCTCGTATTTTATGCAGGATTTAATTGCAGATTAATTATTGAATTCATATTGCCCAAATGAATTAAAGGAAGTATTACACCGGTTTTAGAAATGAACCGATGTAAATAAGGTGATATTTACATCGAGTTTGGTCCAAAACGATGTAAAAAAGGTGATATTTACATCGGTTTTGGTCCAAAACCGATGTAAAAAAGGTGTTATTTACATCGATTTTGGTTCAAAATCGATGTAATTATATGCCATTAACATCGGTTTTACAACCGATGTTTTTGTTATAAATTCAATGAACAACGCGGAAGCATCGCCCATAACCGATGTAAATGGGCCTAAAAAACCGATGTCAATGGCACTTTTTCTACTAGTGATGGCTTGTATTCGTGCTCATGTGACCAAGCGACATGGTTTATGTGTTATATCTGATAGACATATGGGAATTATGATGGTAGTGAATGAAGTAAATAGTGGTTGGGAAGAACATTTTGCTTATCATAGACTTTTCGTTCGTCACTTTACATCAAATGTTAACATGAGATTTAAGAATAGGGTTGTGAAAAACTTGTTTGGTTTCATGGCTACTCAACCTCAGAAAAAATTCAACCATGGTTTTACTCAACTAGGCGGGGTAAGCTCCCAGGCACAAAAATATGTGAGAGACATTGGTTTGCACAAGGGGTCCATATGCCATGACGGGGTCGTAGATGTGGCCTTCTAACAACTAATATGGTCGAGGCATTCAATAACACTAAAGGATGCTAGATTCTTACCTATTATAGCTCTTGTTAAACTAACATTTTACCGAGTGAATGCTTACTTTGTTGAGTGTCGTGAGATGGCAAAGAAGAGATTAATGGAAGGGGATATTTATAGTGCTAAGATTAGTATTATTTTGGAGTTTAGTCAAATCAAGGTTGCACATCACAAAGTAGTTACCTTTGATCGAAGTGATGGTGTATACCTAGTAACCACGGAGAGAGGTCATAAAGATGCTTCAAAGAGTAAACATGTTCATACAGTTGACTTGAAAACCAAAGCTTGCACATGCAATAAACTACAACTGTATATACAAGTACCCTTGCTTTCATTTATTTGCAATTTGTAGAAAAGAGAGTTTGAGTACCTCTCAATTTGTTGACAATGGGTATACTACCGGGGAACATTTGACATCTTATGCACCTAAATTTTATCCAATGTAATGAGGTATATTGGAGTCCATACAAAGACCCTAATATGGTTTAGTGATCAATCTAGAAGCAGGGGCAAAGGTAGGCCACTGAGTAAGAGACTACATAATGAAATGGATGAGAAGAGTAGTAGCATAGCAACATGTAGTTTGTGTGAGGCAAAGGTCATAACAAGAAAACATGTTCGTTAAAAAACACCAACGGAGGCAATGGGTAATCACTATTTGTTGTACAGTTGCATTATATTGTTTATTGTCTTTTCAAATTATTATACATTTATTGTCATTTTATTAAATTAAATCAGTTTTTTTATCCGCGGTTCTAATGGAATATCCACCCATGTCCTCAGTACCCCGAGCTTCTCACATTACAACAACATCACAAGAGCCAAGCAATTTGGGAAAGGGCAGTGATGCAACCACTTAGATGTAGGTCCCACATAAGGGTACTTGAGGATTTTGACGTAGATGAGCGTGTCGTAGACTTTCTAAGGGCGACACTGTTTTTTGTATTCATAGATTCGCTAGTATGAAGTTTGACGTGGACTTAATAAGTGCGTTGGTACAGCGTTAGAGACAAGAGACACATACATTTCACTTACTCGTTGATGAGGTGACGGTAACCGTACAAGATGTTCAAGACTACTTGGATTGGCGATAGATGGAGATGTGGTTAGTGGATTAACCTATCAAAATCCGGCCAAAGCTATAATAATCCATGAACCGAAGACGTTATTCGGGTGGGGTACCCCTTGAAGAGGTCCACTGATAGGCTTAAATAACTAGTGGTTAAAGGGATTGAAACTTGAAAGTACTACTCATATCAACAAAGTTAATGTAACACCCTCCATTTGCCAAGAAGCTCTGTTAGCTAGGCCTTCATAACCAATGAAGTGTCACCATCTCGGTTTCCCGAGTTAGTTGCATCAAGTAGACCATAATGAAACGATATATAAATAAGTTTAACTTTATAAAATGCAGAAATCAAAACATAATTAGGTTTAGAAGTTAAGATACCATAATTTAGACAATCAAACTACAAGTCTCAATATAAAAGTCTATCAAAACTCGTAATACTCTAAGGGCGCGAAGTATCGTCTCCCAAGCCTCCACCCAATGCATAGCATAAACATCTCTATCTACCTGTCACAATCTACTCATCATTCGCCAGAAATATCGAATGGATCACGGTAGTGATTAAAACAACGAAAGGACAGTCTCAATAATACACATTTTCATAATATGTAATAAGGCACAACTCTCACAACACATTCCAAATCAAATTTCTGGTTCCACCAACTATCTCAACACATATCCTCGCCTGATCGCAGTCCGTGAAGCCAGCCCGACCGCAGCCCATGAACAGTCGGGTCATAGCTCGTGTTGATCCGCTCATGATCCGGAATCCCTGTCGGATACGTAATCATAATACGCAATCCGTGAACCAAATATCCTCAGCATGCACGTCCTCCTTGATGGGGATACCTCAAGGAGCGATCCGGGCATGGGTACGGTTCTCCCAAACCGTCACACTCACCCAACCATCACCACCGACCAATATAACCCCCAACAAACACCATACAATATCACAATATGATATCCTCATCAATTAATCCACAAAAACCGTGTATACAACGATAATCAAGTAATATAACTTCACAATTATCCACAACACCTTGTCTCAACAATAAACATGAATATCAAGCCACTAGTATCAATTCTCAACATGAATATTAAGTTTTTCTGAAAATAAAAATCAGAGAGTTCAACCTCTCTCTAAAATTTTAGAGAGAGGAAGTTTCTCCGAAAAGAAAAAACCCCAAAAATGAATTATGTGTATTGAATTCCTTCATTGGCTTTATTTCTCATCTAGCTCTTCATCTTCATCTTTTTCTTTAGAAATTCTTGAGTCAATTTTCTTGATTTCTACCTCTCTAAGATTTGATTCTATTTGCTCTCCATTTTAGCATAGGAGAGCTTTCTTGAGTCATAATATCTTAAGAATTATGGTCTAAATTAAGAATTTTAATAGAATTTTTTTAGATCTATTATCATTTGATTGATTAGAGCAAAATAATAACAGTACATAGATCTGAAACTATTTTTCTTAAAGCCTTCTTGAATTTTTGTAAGTCTTGAAACATTGGATCTAGGTATGTTCAAAGCTCCAAATCGAACTGACCCCATTCAGACCGGACACTCTAAATCTAACCCAGAGACCGGACCTAATACGGACCGGACTACCCTGGAGGAGTGGTCCTAATCCGTAGATCTCACCAATGGACTGCAATTGAACTTCGTTGTGTCTATTGTTTTGTTTATCTGGTTTTTCAATGTTTAAAGTTTGACGCCATTAAAGCATATTCCAATTATGACAAAGAAATGCGCTAATAATACTTAAAGACTGACTATATGGACACCAATTTTTCTTTTGTTTCTTTTTTCAAGTCATCTATTCTCTCTTTGTAGAAGTAAGAAAACAGACCATACTTGCTTTTGGGACAAGTCCAGTCTGACTCTTTCGGTCTGGACAGGTCCAGTTTGCCGATCCGAGTAGCATCTTATACAGCTCTAATTGGATTTGTAGACTTGTTTCTTCCATTTTCTTAAAGTTGGATTTGTTTTCATAGGTTTTTGAAGAGTTAGACTTTCTTTGTGAGAGTCTTTTTGCCTTCTTTTTTTTTGGTCTTGTTATGATTTTCTATGGTATATTGAAAGTTTTTCACTTTCGTTTACCGCTTCATATCCGGGAGGATTGATAGACTATCGCACATAACAAAAATACCCTAAACTTGTCTAACAAATGAATGTAGTAAAGTAGGGGTCAAACACAAGGAGACGGGAGTTGCGTAATGAATTGCTATGAGTAGAATTCTATCTAGGTCGGTTTCGATTGTTTGTTGGGTTTGGTTGGTAACATTGTAATAAAATGATGTAAATTAATAATGCTAAAATAGTCTAGGGGAGTCGGGTCACACATGCAAATATGTAAATGCTCATGTTAAACTAGGAGTTCATAATAACGTTAATTGTTTAGGTCTAATGACAACCATACCTCTCGACCTTATTGTCAACCATAGAACGGGTTCTAGTGAGATCTCGCTATGACCAGATCGGTCTACTAAAACATGCTTAGTGATCAATTACCAAAGATTAGCAAACGAAACAAGCATGTGATAGAAACGATTAAACGATATTATAGCATCCTAATTCAACAATTACAAAAACTAATTATGCATGGCTTCTCTATTCCCTAGACAAAGTAGACTACTCACTCATGTAGAAAATTAAACTAATAAGATACTAAATGAATAATTGAGAAATGAGATAATGATAAATGATAATGACATATAAATTATAAACAATACTTTATGAAATAACTAAGAATGATGAGAACATATGATTAGCAAAATGACTAAAGATGAAGTTTATGAAAATGCTATGAATAAACTATTATAACAATTAAATGTAACTGATAAAGCTAAATTCGTATCACCTTAATCAAAGTAAACCTAAATTACTACTAACTAATAGCTAGCGGTAAGAAGGGTCGAATCCACAGAGAGGCAAGGTAATTATTTTGGTTTGTTAATATTTAAGTCTGTCTTTAAGTAACCAATTTTGGGGGTTTTGATTGTTTGATTTCTAGCAACTAATAACAATGTAAATAAATAAGACGAACTCAATAATATTAAAAGGTCTAGGGATTAGGTTCACTGGGTAGTTATTCGGGGGTGAGATTTAACTTGTTGATAGAGCAATTTATATTATTTAAGGTCATAAGATTGGTCGATTCTAATATGTCCTTTAGATCTAATCTAACATGCAATCGCTATTATTAAATTTGTTCTACTCAGTTATCGTAGCCTTTACTAGTCTTAACCCTATCGGTGAAAATCCTAGTTTATGCAATACTAATTAATTAACCCTGCAGAAGCTAATCAACTAGATTCAAACCAACAAACTGAACAACAATAAAGAGCAGTTTAACTATCAATTCATTAATTTAATCTCCCTTCTAACAACCTAGATCCCCATTCACCCTAGATAAGAGAATTAGTTACTCGTATTAAAAGGAAGAACAACAACAATAATAATAACAAACATGATGAACAATAATAAAGGATGCATAAAGATTAAATAATAATTATTGAAGAAAGATTAGAACAATGCCGTAAATAGCTTAGATCCGGAAGTAAGAACAATAATTAAACTAAACTAAGTATTCTAAGAGAGTTTTAGAGAAATTCTATGAAACTAACGGAAAATAAGATGTAGATAAACTAGGGTACGGTTTTAGGTATTTATAATAAAACATAACCGACTTAAGGAAATTTGCGGAAATTATTGGAAACATTGGTTCCTCGATCGAGTCACCTCTTCCTCGATTGAGCCCAGATCAAGTTGATCGAGGCATCACTTGTTTCTACTCTTTTTTTCGTGTTTTCTTCTTAACTTCTCTTCCTTCATTCTTATGTATTTCCGTCTCATGCTTCGTGTGTTCCTTCATGCCTACTCCGCGATGCCCATTTCATTCCTTTGCTCCTCAAATGCATCATTCCTGCATTAAATATCAAAAAGCGGAACTATCGACATTCTAACATAAAAGGCATGTAACTAATACTCCCCCCTATTCTATATATTCTTCCCTTTTCCTTTTGCCACAAGAAATAAGAAATTAAATTTAGACCATACAAAACACACTACTCCACATGCCATTGAATTTGGACCACACAAATCAACCTAAAAAAGAAATAGGGAAGAAAACCCGAATAACCGAATACGGAAATACGGAAGAATATATAGAATAGGAGGGAGTATAATTTAGCACGAAAACCATATCAAAAACAATTAAAGGGAGGCATAAATGTGTATATAATTATGACTCATCAGTAACAAACTAATGACAATATGAAAATGCCAATTATTATGATAACAATATAACATGAATAAATTAACGAAGCAGATGAAATTGTCGTAACAAGAAAATAGAACTTGAACAAGATAGAGCACAAATGAGAAACCCAAATAACTTGAATGGAAAGCTTGAATTATAACTTGAAATGTTTAAGTAAATTGTTTATAACATTAAGAAAATGCAAACTATTCTGAAAACTAAGATTATTTGTGTGCTTAAGAGTATGGAAAGTGTATGAAAAATATCCCCTAATGACGGATTAAGCACCCTTTATATAGGAATAAAGGGTGAAACGTAAAATTCCTAGAGGAAGGTCACCCCGATCGGGGACACCCCCACCTAGATCGGGGACGTGGTAATTTCGCTTTATTCTTCTTTAATCCTTGATTAATTGCATGAGGAATCCAAAGCTTCGTCTTAACTCATCTTAATTGTTCCGACTTATTGCTCATTTTGGAATCCTAAGCTTGCAACTTGGGTTGATTATTTGGACTTCATTTGGGCTTCATTTTCATTCTTTTATTGTGCATCAACCCATGCTAGTTTCTTCATGCTTGGGATTTCTTTGCTCAGAGTTTCCATTGCTCAGAGTTTCCAGAAACGCCCCTCCATGGTCAAGTCTTGTTTCTTTTAGCGTCGTGAACTTTAGTGCTTGCATATTTGATGGGTAAAAGTTACTGAATGCTTCATTTCCTAAAAAATTGTAACACCCCTAATTTCCGTAATATAATTCTATAATTTTATTTTCCCATATTTTATATTTTATTTTTCGGGAAAATATCCGTTTGTTGTCTTTTGGGCTCGTTGGGCTCGAAAAACGATGAAGACCCGCTTCTCCCTTGGGTCTCACGTGAATCTTAGTGTTGATGGGTGAGTTTTGGGCCTAAACCTAGAATAAACCCATGAGCTTCTCTATAAATATGAAGGGAAACCAAACCCTTGCTCTTCTTTTCTCATAATCTCACAAAACCCTAAACCTAATTCTCTCCTCCTCTCTTCCTCCTCGTGCCGCGCGCCCCTCACCTAGGGTTTCGTGCCGTTCTTCCTTTCTTCCTCCTTTCTTCATCATCTTTCGTGCTTAGATCGATCCTACTTCTTGGATTTGTCTATCTTCTTCGTAAGTTTTTACGTTTTCGCATAGTTTTATAGTTTTTATAGTTTTTATATATAGTTAGTATATTTATTAGATTTGTTATCTTTGGCACGTGGATGATTCATAAAGGCGTGGAAGTTGCACCTGGAGAAGACGTTTATATCGTTGAAGACAATCTCTAGGGTTTATTTGCTTAATAAGGTAACTAGGTGTTTTCTTTTAATTGTGTTTATGCCAATTGATGTAATTAATATGATTTAATGAATGTTTTGCATGATTAGTACATGTTTGATTGTTTATTATCATGTTAAATAGGTTTTCTCATGTTTGTATTTGTTTTTATGCATTAATTATATATCGTATGTCGTTTATATGTTTATTATGGGTGTCATGAGCGTAATTAGGGTTTCCGAATCAAACCCTAGTGGCGGCATGATAGGCGGCCAAGAGTTCTCTCCAAAGTTATAGCTAAAGCTAGTATAACCTTGATGATGATTCAAGTGTTATAGCTAAAGTTAATACAACTTTGGGTAGTTACTCTAGTTATGGCTGAAACAGGTATAACCTTGGAAATATGATTCGAGGTTATAGCCGAAGCTACTATAACATTGAAGTACGAGATAAGGTTATAGCTGGAACTAACATACCCTGAGATTTATGGCTTAAGGTTATGGTTGGAACTAGTATAACTTTGAGTTTCGTGTCAAGGTTATAGTTGAGGTAAGTATAACTTCAAGTTATAAAGGTTGAAGTTATAGTAGAGGTTACTATAACCTCGCATCCAGAGTTTATGTTATGGTTAGGGTTACTATAACATTGAATGGTTATTGTTAAAGTTATAGCTGAAGTTACTATAACATTGGTTACTTATACTTGTTTCATATGTTGTATTGTGTTCAACGTGTTATATCCTTGTTGTTGCATATATCTTTGGTTACTCTTGTTCATATGATAAGTAGGGTAGTCAGTTATACTATCCTATGAGTTGAGTCGTGATGTTGTTCACGCATGTTAGTACAGTCAGTTATACTGTGCATTTGTTGTTGGCTAGTGGTATAGATGACGTGCGGTATCAGTTATATACCAAACGGAATGAACTAACGCCACCCATTATGGGATTTATTTGGTCTATGTTCGGGGTGGCCAGATTAAATCGCTTATACGTTACGGGTCCCGAGTGTCGTTTGGTGTACAGTTATTGCATCGAGAGGTCTGGCCAGGTCTTAGGCATATAGGCAGTGGTGATACGCCATACATAGTACCGTGGAGTATCAGTTATATACTTCACACCGAAGGGGAGTCAGTTATACGATCCGTCGATCAGTATCGATTATATGCTCGACGAGTTAGAGTGTCAGTTATACGCTCGAGCCGGTGTTCGTTTTATACCCTATGCGTATTGTGTGGAAGTATTGGTTACATACTCTAATTGGTATGACGTGTGGTGTTCACCCTATTTGCTATGCTTCAATGCTAGCTTTGTGCCTTAAGTTGTTGTGGGTCGTTTGTCACTACTAGTCTTGTAAGTAATCATGGTCTAGTGGTTGCATATGGTCTAGGTTTGCATGATTGCGTCCGTTAATATTGGTTAAGTCATGGTAAGCTTTGTTGGGTCTTTCATGAGTATAGATGATCTCGCATGTTTACTGGTTTTACATTTCATTTGTTAATGATTGTTGATTATATTCAATTGTTGTAAACATGACTGGGAGAGCATCTAGTTACTCCCGACTGATTGTCGACCCCCTTCTCAGGTTGTTCAGATTGTTGCTGTTTTGGATGATATCTTGCTGGGAAGTTCTGTGCGGCGAGATGAATAATAAATTAGGACTTTACTTTATGTTTTAAGAACCTTTCGAATAATGTATTAGTTTGTTTTGGAGTTAGTAGCGAACCGGATTTGGGCTTGGTGTTTCCGCCACCTTGACCCCTTTATCAGTATCGTACTCTGATATTCATTTTATATAAGTTTTTCCTTTGTTTTATAATCCGGGTTGTTACAAAAATACAATGAATACAAGCAAAGACACCTAAAACACGGAATTAGCTTACAAATACACTAATAAAAGTGCAATAATCAAATAAAACCGAGCTAAAATAGGGTAAATTCGTATATAAATTAGACACATCAAGGATGCTATAGGGTTTATTTCGGTTAACCTGATTTCTTTACCTTATAAAAAAAAACATAAATATTAAGTATCTTTACCAATTTCTAATGTATAATCCAAAATCCAACAATTAACACAATAATCCACATAATTAATCGCATAAGCAAGCACATATAATATCAAAATCGAGTAGGAAAACCCTACCTTCAAGCAAGTCTCCAAGAACAAGCAATCATCTAGAATTCCTCCTCTATGAAGTCTCCTCCTACAATTAATCAAGTAATGTCTATCATAATATACAACATTCTAATTGACATATTACACTAATTCCATCCTCTAATTACTCAAATTCCCCAAATTACACATTTTATTAACAATTCTCCCAATTTTCCCTAACTTTTAGGGTTACAACTGTTGGAATATGTGTCCTTCAACAATAATGCGATCACAATTGTCGATCATGATGATCACATGTTTAAATCTCATTTTTAAGAATACGTAAGGGATGATTCAATTTATAGTCAACTGATCAACATTAATCGGTAACGATTGGCTTGCTAGAGTTTGACGTTACTGTCGTGGGACGGTGGTGGTCAGTTGATCCCTTAAGGTCGCACCTAAAGGATGATGCCCTTATCCGTAAAGTTGATTGATTGTATGACGATACATGTTAATCAATTCCTTAAAATTGAACAATTCAATTTGCGAGAGAGAATATTGATATCTTATTGTAATGGGATTAAATAAGATTTATTTAGTAATTGAAATACTTTATTACTAAAATTGTTTATTGTTTGTGAAACAATAAAGATAAGAATGAATGGTTAATTATAATTACAAGATATTGTGAATTATAATTATATGACCCATTTTATTTATGTGATCAAGTATCACTAGTCAATTTGTTGTATGTAATTTAATTAATTTATAAAATGATATTTATGTGATAAATATGCATTAAATTAATTAATAACATGTATCATACTACATATGACATATTGTGTGACAAATGACAAATTGACAAAATAAAATGGTAGTCCATTTTATGTAGATGGACCGAAATATGGAAGGAGTGTTAGTGGGTTTTGGTTGTTTTATTTTATTTGATAAAATGGCATGATGATGCCTACCCAAAACTAGCCTTACACCTACTCTTACACATCTATTTCTTGTGAAGACAAAAAGTGAAAAGTAGATGCCCTATACTCCACTCCAACCGTGAACCCTCCACTATGAAGAGGATTAATTCTCTTATTATTCATTCTAATATATGACATGCAAAAGGTTCATGAATTATTCTCTCTTCTCTCTCTTTAATCTTCATCAAAACATGAGATTTTGATTCAAATTATTCATAAAAGATTACTAAAATTATTAGTGTAATATATGAGTGTTAGTAATCATTTTTAAGGTAAACTACTAAACTAATATCTAGCTAACATTATTTAGTGGGGATAAGGGATAATCTTGGGTGCAATCAAGAAGAGAATCTTTACTTTGGGATTTTTGGAGGATCATTCTTATATTCATTGTAGCTCAAGAACTAACAAGAAGGAGATCTTGTTGGTGCCCTTTTAATCCGAAAATCATATGGTGAGAAAACGATTTCTTCTCTATATTTACTATTGTTTGCATGCATAAGATTTGTATTTAATTTTATGACTAAATTAAATGTAACATATATGAATATGTTGTATAATGAGATAATGATTTCTAACAAGCGGTATCAGAGCATTAGGTTGTTTGCATGCAAATCGGTTATTGTTTTTCCGAGTTATACGATTAACATATAAAACTTATAAATTTGTGTTTATTATGATATATCATGAAATTTATTATGCATATTAAAGTTTCTGGTCCTAAAATATTTTAGGATATTTTGGTTTAATTTATGGATTTTATTGTTCATTTTATATAATAATGGCATTAAAATGTGATTTTTATGATAAAAATGTCATTTTTGGACGAAAAATAGCTAAACTTCGAATTTTCAAGTGTTTTTTGGATATGTTTTCACATATATTAATTTTAGATGACCTGTAAATTTTCATAATTTTTGGAGTTCTTATGCTCGAAATATGGATTTTTCATGATAAAAATCGAATTTAAATGAAAAATAGGTTAATATGAGAAATATTTCGAATCTGGTCATAGAAATTTAGTATATTATCACATGAAATTTTACAATATGTTTGTAAAATAATAGGCTATTATGAAGTCTTTATGCATGATTTGTGAATTTTTGATGAAAAATAGCATAAATAGTGACTTTAATTAGTGAATAATTGCTAAAACATACTTCATGACTAAGGAAAACTGTCACATGTTGCATTTTATTACCTATTTCAGATCTAAAATTGAAAAGTTGATAAATATAATTTTTCTCATGTTTTATGATTATATTTGATAAATCCGATAAACCGCAACATTGTTTTTCCCGATAAATTTTGAAATTTTTAACCTAAATTTTTGAACATTATGAGTGTCATGGTATTTTTCCAGAATGTTCATGAGTTTTAAATTTCATATTTTGAATTTATTTGAAATTTTTGTGATTTATTTGAAGTTTATGGCATTTTATTGTAATTTTGAGTCCATTAATGAACAAATTTTAAGAAATATAAGTTAATTATAGTCAAATGGTTAGTGGAGACTAATTTTGAGTCCTAAGTTGGTTAGGGTAATTAACTTGTGCATAAATATGATTTTATGTAATTTATTGTGATTTTAAAAGGTTGAATCACGCAAATCCGTAAAAATCGTTTAATATACGATATTGGTTCATTAAAGGCGATTTAGCATAAAATTGGGCATGTTCATAAATATTATAATGCTGCATTTTATTTATGATTGTCATAATTTTATTTTATGTAATTTTTGAATTATGTAATTTTTACTTAGTATAGCCTTAGTTTTAATTGGTATTGCCCGAAATGTATGGGAATATCGATTCGGTTGTAATTTATTGTGATCTCGTATCACCGTTTTGTAATTTAATATATTTATTTTTATTTTAATTACAAATGTATAGTAGGAAATTATGTAATTTGTTATGTAATTTATTTATTTCGGAGTTCCTTGAAAACGGTGTCACTCAAGAAGGCGATCCATAAAGACGGTGTTACCTCGAGATGCGTGCCCAAAACCGAAGTTCAAGGGACCAATGGAGTTGGTTTCCGAATATGTAATAGTTAACTAGATTTTCTATTTTAGGAAGGTCATACTAGGATTTAATTTATGCTTTGCATTTTATTTATATGTTGCATGCATCGCTAAATCGTCATAACTAAAACATGCATTATCATTTTATCGAGTTTATCGACCGTGTCAATTACAATTATCGTAGTTCACCGCTTTAGTTCACTTAAAACGTGATATATAATAAATTGACATGACCTCTCGCTAAAATAAACAATTGAGACTTAGCCTTACCAAAAAGTAGAAACCATGAAAACCTATTTCATGAGGGAGTGCACTCGGCCCTACCGGGGTACAAACCTTGTTACGTAGGGGAAGTGGGTGATAAATGTCTATCCACCGAATTCATGTTGATGAGGGATGAATCGGCCCTACCGTGCCCAAGTTGATGTGGATTTGGATCATGGACACATTTATTCGAAATTTGGATTGAGCTCAACGGAAGTATTCGTGACCGTAGTCGCATGTGTTCCGGGCTAAAGATAAATATTAATGTAATTTTATCGACCAAGAGTTCTAAAAGTAGAATCGATTAAAGAGTTAATCCACCGAGTTATATTGATAAGGGATGAATCGGCCCTACCGTGCCCAAGTTAATATGAATTTGGGTCTTGGAATCATTTATCATAGTTGGGTAGAGGTCACTATGTAAATGCTTTGCTTGTTATTATATTTACAAGTATTATTAAAACGATAAATGTTAAGTTTTCCACTATTCTGTTATCATATTGTTCTATTTCTTTACCACAATTCATATACGATATCATTTCGATTTTTGATTCAAATCTCCATTAAAACATCGTAACTAAAGACAAATATGAATTTGCTTCTAAAAGCTCAAATGAACCATTGCTAAGGATCTCTTGTAAAGAGTATAGATTAAAGTTATTCATTATCAAACAGGTTTTTGATTCTTGACTAAACACATCTACTTACAATGGATTGTTTCTCACATGCTTAATTGAGTTAAGTACCTTGAAATGATAAATTGTTTTGGTAATTAGATTAGTTAGAAATCGTAATTGACCAAAATACCGCAACCACTTCAATGAAAGTTTTAAGACTAAACAAACGAATGAAGAGTAGTCTTCATGAAATTCAATTTTGCTTCTCTAAGTAAAGATTCATTGAAATGAGTGGGGGCATTCTCTTAAACCGTTAAGAAAGGGATGAGGTTCAAAGAAATAAAATTAGAATGGAATTGATACAAGGTAATGTTAAAAGTAAAGTTATTGAGAATAACGATACTAAACCTATCAATCCCGACCAATAAAGTTTCCATTGTCTTAATTGTTGGACACTAGAAAGGAAACTACCCCAAATTATTGAAAAATCAACAAGTTAGTTGTGGGACATCTAATGGGACCTTCTTCTTTAAATGTTTATTTGATTAACATAAATTTTGTTAGTACTACTTCGTCAATATTAGAAACCGGTGGTGGTTTTCATCATTGTACTTGATACATAGGATGATTAGAATATGACGACTAGCAACAATGATGTTGAGAGATAGAGTCATTGTGTAATCAATCTAGTTTTGGGTTTATATTTATACCTTAATTATGACTATTAAGTGAATAAACTCTAAATAAGAATATAAACTTGTTAAGATACAAAAAGAGGTTTCACTTTTGTGACCCTATACACCATGATTTGATGTATGGCTAGCTCATTATCAAGGTGATTATATTCTAAACCGAACTAGAATGATATATCATGTAAATGATGCAAGACTCAAATTGGTAACCCAAGATTGAACCTTAAATTCTGGAATGATGAACGCAAAGAGTTATCGAGTACTCTTGAAACCATTAGATTGTTAATGGTATATGCGTATCTTGTATTCAAAGCAAGATATCTCGTGCCTTTTGGTTGAAAAGGAAATCGAGGTTCTAAATCATTGATACAGAATAGGTTGATCATTTTCTTTTACCATTAATTTAAGTTGACACCAATATGTTTACTTAATAAGGTAAAAGGAGAAATCTTTGAAGGAGTTCAAAGAGTTCCATGAATCACGATCAAGTCGTGATAGGATTATCAAAGTGAAGACTTTGATATAAGCCAAAGGAAATGTGATATAGTATCACAAAATAATCTCTCTTAGCACGCATTATGGAATAATGTGTGATTGGATAAGAATTCAAACGCTATTCGATATGGTTTGGACTTCAATCAAGTTACTTTGAGTTACTTGATCCTTTTGGGGATTTTATATTTTGTCTAAATTATTTTTTCACTAAATCTAAAACGAATCATATAAGATATGAAATGGTAGGGTACCATGTTTGTAAGCTTACACAAGAAACAAATGCTCATTTTTCCCTTTCAATTATCACGAGTACAATGGGTTTGTGGCTCGTGAAGCTGTCTTCCTAAAATACAAGTATATTTCTAGAAGACAGAGTGGGAGAAAAATATTCAAGAGCCACAAATTGTATTGTGCCAAAGAATGTTATGTCGCAAGAAACTGGTCTTTCTTGGCTACATGAGACGTTTTGTGTAAAACGTTGTTTCTTCAAAACCCAGGAGGTTAAAATCATCACTTGTTGAAGATGATGAATTAGTGTTACTTTTAGAAAGTAAATAGATTGTAACTTACAAAGAAATCGTTTGATTCAAGTTGATTACTTCTAGAAAGTAATCAACGTATGACTTACATGAGAATGTTTAAGTCATAACTCAATACAAGGCTTAGAGCCATGAAAATCCGAAATAAAAGGCTTGATTAGTGTCAAAGGGTTTTGCACTAATAAAGAGAGATTTCAAAGCTTGATTGGTTGCAAAGGGTTTTGCACTAGTTGAAATGCTTAAGTCTATTTGGATCTTCTTAGCGATTGTGTTTCATTATGATGATATACATATAGCAAATGAATCTAAAACCCACTTCTTCAATTAGAAGGAATGTATTCAATACATGTCTTGAGTTTTGTAGATTCTTGCAATCCTAAGATAATGTGAAACTTAAGAGAGGGTCTTAAGTAGGACATCAATGAGTTGGAATCAATGTTTTGATCATGTTATAAACCTTTTCTCGATAAGTCGAGAAGTTGTGTTTATACATGGAGTTTAGTGGGAGTTACGGAAATTTTAATTAGTCTTATATGTGGATGATATATTGATCATTGCGAATGATTTCAGACTTTGGAGAAATATAGTACATCTTTAATATCCGGATTTATGGAGATAAATCTACATGATATTAATGTCAAATAAGAAGTCTTATGTTGATAAGATTCATGACTAGTTCAATAAAGTTGAACATATTTGATTGATTCCATTTGCTTCCGCTGCCGGATCAATTAAATAGGAAATGATGTATAACACTTCATATACTTTGAGTATGATGAATTGTTTCAAATCGAATTTAAGTAATAGTTACCAAGTAAGCCATAAAGATTACCCTTAAGTGCTTGCATAAGCATTAAGGAAGTAAAAGCAAAGTGTTTTTGATGCAATTTTGTGTAAGGGTGTTACACAAGTGACAATTGACAATTGAGATTGCGCATGGTTTCTGACAAAACCATAATCAAAACACATTCGGATGGTTAAGACACCATTGCGGCTATGTTATTTAAGAAATATATTTTCTAGAATCGTTCTAGGCAATAAAGAACAATGAGAAATATTTAAAACGGAAATTGAGTACACTTACAATCATGGGATGTGCAAGAAGGATGAGTCCCGCACACTGTAAAAACAGTGGGAGCTATTCTAAGGCTAGAGGGTCTATGTCTTGATTGGATCTCGGCACGTACTCAGAAAGTTTTGTAATGCAAATGTATACATTACAAAGGAAAACAAGTATGTAGTAAGGTTGAGTTAGGAACAAGAAGTTGATAAAACCTACTAACCAAAGCCTTCTCATAGGCTTAACATGATGAGTCATGTCATTTCAATTGAATTGAGATGAACAACTACATTCAGGATCAAACTGGATTATAGAATATGATGTAGTAATCAGGTATTAACTATTCATATGTGATAATCGCATTTGTCGTTCGAGTTTTTAAATCTAAAAACTCCCTTTATACTTTGTTACATCCAAACGGGTTGTAGAGGCAATATTGAACCCCGTTAAAGTGAATCCGGATTAACATAGTATTTGCCCATAGTCGCTTGTATGAGGTGACGTCTCGAAGTGACTAGAGTGTGATGCGATTGATGGCAAGTTCAAGTGCCATAGAGTCATGTGAGATGACTAGTCGATCACATAGGTAGACTGTTAGGAACACTTTGTCGGGCAGTGACCGCTTATAGAGTTCTGGAAAATTTATAAAGCCTGGTCGTGGTGAGAGCTACTATAGTATTCTAATAAGTCTATTCTTTTGACTAAAGACTGTTCGCCTAAGATGGCACAGTTTCAGATTAACTTTGATTTGTGTTACTACGACCTTCGTAAATGGGGTCAAATGGGCATATTTTGGGTTATGATGGTTGTCGCTAGTCGAAGGGAATGAGTGCGATAGGAATTGTCCACCCCTTGTCAGGGTTAAAACAATATCTCAGGGCCACTCGAGGAGTAATGAACTGGAAATGCGTGGCCACGCTCGGAAGGTATCTATGGTAGATAAATTCCGGTCAATCAGTTATTCTCTAGATCGAGGAAACCACTCTCGATATGATCACTTGCAAGTACGACCCGAAAGACACCTTGCATTGAGTGGGAGATAGTAATAGGACAAGAGAATTGGTGACGCACACTTGTCGAGGACAAGTGGGAGATTGTTGGAATATGTGTCCTCCGACAATAATGCGATCACAATTGTCGATCATGATGATCACATGTTTAAATCTCATTTTTAAGAATACGTAAGGGATGATTCATTTTATAGTCAACTGATCAACATTAATCGGTAACGATTGGCTTGCTAGAGTTTGACGTTACTGTCGTGGGACGGTGGTGGTCAGTTGATCCCTTAAGGTCACACCTAAAGGATGATGCCCTTATCCGTAAAGTTGATTGATTGTATGACGATACATGTTAATCAATTCCTTAAAATTGAACAATTCAATTTGCGAGAGAGAATATTGATATCTTATTCTAATGAGATTAAATAAGATTTATTTAGTAATTGAAATACTTTATTACTAAAATTGTTTATTGTTTGTGAAACAATAAAGATAAGAATGAATGGTTAATTATAATTACAAGATGTTGTAAATTATAATTATATGACCCATTTTATTTATGTGATCAAGTATCACTAGTCAATTTGTTGTATGTAATTTAATTAATTTATAAAATGATATTTATGTGATAAATATGCATTAAATTAATTAATAACATGTATCATACTACATGTGACATATTGTGTGACAAATGACAAATTGACAAAATAAAATGGTAGTCCATTTTATGTAGATGGACCGAAATATGGAAGGAGTGTTAGTGGGTTTTGGTTGTTTTATTTTATTTGATAAAATGGCATGATGATGCCTACCCAAAACTAGCCTTACACCTACTCTTACACATCTATTTCTTGTGAAGACAAAAAGTGAAAAGTAGATGCCCTATACTCCACTCCAACCGTGAACCCTCCACTATGAAGAGGATTAATCCTCTTATTATTCATTCTAATATATGACATGCAAAAGGTTCATGAATTATTCTCTCTTCTCTCTCTTTAATCTTCATCAAAACATGAGATTTTGATTCAAATTGTTCATAAAAGATTACTAAAATTATTAGTGTAATATATGAGTGTTAGTAATCATTTTTAAGGTAAACTCCTAAACTAATATCTAGCTAATATTATTTAGTGGGGATAAGGAATAATCTTGGGTGCAATCAAGAGGAGAATCTCTACTTTGGGATTTTTGGAGGATCATTCTTATATTCATTGTAGATCAAGAACTAACAAGAAGGAGATCTTGTTGGTGCCCTTTTAATCCGAAAATCATATGGTGAGAAAACGATTTCTTCTCTATATTTACTATTGTTTGCATGCATAAGATTTGTATTTAATTTTATGACTAAATTAAATGTAACATATATGAATATGTTGTATAATGAGATAATGATTTCTAACAACAACAACATAAGATTGAATAGAAAGCATAAGAGTTGACTTACAAAGTTAAAAAGGCAAAGTTTGGTCAAGAATGATGCTAAATCCCCAAATCTACTTTTATCTTCCCTTAATTAGGGTTTAACAATAATCTAGAATGATTTTAGAGAGTTTTAGAGTGATAAGTGACGGCATGGAACTAATTGGAGGATATATACTCATAGGGTAAATCCCGAACTTGAACCTTAAAATTTCCTGCCCAGAGAGGTGCACTCGGTCGAGTACGCACCACTCAATCGAGTGCTTCAGCCACTCAGCCGATTATACACAATCCAGGACCTGGCTAAGTTCAAATATGCTTACTCGGTCCCTCACTCTGTCCACTCGGTCGAGTACCACCCTATACTCGGCCAAGTGCCCCGTTCAAAACTCGGGAATGTTACACTTAAGTTCAACCATTACCCTTGGATATATATCCTAATATGACGTTCTCAGCCATGGCAGCATCCCTTTTAACATAGTTTTGTACCAGCTCTGCAATAGTAAGTAAACAATCACCCTAGAACTTCAATGGAATTCCAGACAATTGAATCCACACTGGGGAAACCTGAACATCATCTTTCACTCGATCAACGTCAGCATCTCACGACTTAACAGCTACCGTTTTGCTATCAAACATATATTATTCAGAGTTCTACACTTCTTCCCTACTTTCAGGCTTCTTAAATCTTACCAAAAATATCCCATTAGACATAAAAAAAGCCTATCAACATCATATTTATCCCAAATCCTATAACATATCCCTCAGAGGATTTGCATTAAGTATTTAACAATAAACAGACTAGTTACATAAATCTACCTCATCTTTGTGTCGTCCTTCGTAAATTGTTGTAGGTCCACCAACACTTTCTCCTCAGCGATAGCCTCCAAAAGTTGGTTAAACGGGCAGGCCACATCGTGCTAGAATAGGTTTGTTTTCAATTATTTGAAATTACCCTTGCATATATATCCTAATATGACTTTCTCAGCCGTGACAGCATCCCTTTTAACATAGTTTTCCACTAGGTCTGCTATAGTAGTAAACAATCACCCTAGAACTTCAATGGAATTCTAGCTAATTGAATCCACATAAGGGCAACCTAACCATCATCTTTCACCCGATCAACCTCAGCATCCCACGACTGAACAATGGTTGTTTTGCTATCAAACATATAGTATCCAGAGTTCTGCACTTCTTCCCTACTTTCAGGGTTCTTAAATCTTACCAAAAATATCCCACAACGGGCCAGGATAGGTTGGGGGTGGGCCGAGTTTCACTTGGGAGATCCGGGACCGGCCCAAGATAGCGGACGAGTCGGGTCGGGAAAATGTTGACCCGAGGAGCGGGTTCGGGGCAGGTTTAGCTTGACTTGGGAGACCAGGAACCGGCCCGGGATAAGGGACGGGTCGGGCCGGGCTTGATGGGGGTCGATCCGGGTCAAAAGTGACCCTATGGGAGGGGCGAGTAGAGCCAGGATTACCCGATTATTTGACCAGACCTAGCCTCCAACACATGAATGTTCTTCCCTCCCTGTCGAATTAACCATCCTTCATCCTCAGTCTCCTCTTCAATCTCATTGAGATTCAACACGAGAATCCCAACTATCTCACTAATAGTCTTAGTTTTCCTTGTATCAGTCGAATTTGGACTAGGAGAAGAAGTTTCTTGAGTTCGTTTTTTTTATGGAATTAGATTTAGCAACCATGGTCGCATTATTATTATTATTATTATTATTATTATTATTATTATTATTATTATTATTATTATTATTATTATTATTATTATTATTATTATGTTTATTATGTTTATTATGTTTATTCTAAATTTTTTTGGATTAGATCAAGTTATTATGCATAAAAATTACTTCATATTATAGTAACCTAAGAAGAGAAATATTTCCTCCCATTCTCTTTCCTCCCTTTCTCTCTCTCTCTCTATCTCTAGAAACATTTTTCTTCGCATTCCCCCCTCTCAAAACTGAACTTTATCAAAACTTGTGTTTTATTTATATTACAACTTTGTTGGAGGATAAATTATAAAGTATACCGAAAGAAATTCTATTTTCGATAAATAAAGCCAAGATAACTAGTTACTTTATTTTATTGGACCAATGGAAGAAATTATAAATTATTCTAACTGATAATGTTGATTTAAATTCCCTTCAAATAAAAAAACCGAACTTCAATTTGCTATTTGAATGATTAATTTGATTCAACTTTCATGTTGCTCACTACGCTTTGAAGCAAGAACGAAGTCGAATCGGCGTGACAAAATTTGTAGTTTAAAACATTTTCATTATGTTGCCAAGCAAAGCCAAACCTGCTACGCTCCCTCATGTGTAAAAGTCAAGTCTTCCTCCTTCGTTCCACGCTCCTTTTTTTTTTCGGCATATTATGTGGTAGCTCAATCTTACTGAAACTGAGGATTCTTCTTGGAAACCTTCACCAAAAATCACCGTTTTTGGTGAATTTTTCTGCCTATCTAGTTATTGTCCAAGATATTTGAATAAGATAGTTCATAACATAGTTAAGAAGGGGATGTTGTAAGTTATTATTTTCTCTATATCAAAAAAAATTAAAAAATTGCACTTTCTTCACCTCCGGATTATCGGATATCAATTGTCAATTTTTTTGCTAGTTTGATATCGAATTTTCTGTTTTTGAGATAAAATTTTATATGTGCGGAATTACCAAAAATAAGATTAAACCTTATTTCATCCATCATACTTACGTAAGATTTCGGTTTCTTGTTCTTAATTGACTTTCTTGAAGAGCTTAGTTGATCTCAATGATTTCAACATAAGAATTATTTTTATATAGACTTACTAAGCCTATGTTCATTTCGACCTGAAACGTGCTGAATTGAATATAGTTGAGCTGAGTTGGACAGAATGGAGCTTAAGTGAACTGAATGCAGCTGAAATAAAAATTTAATTTTGTGAAGGAATGAACTAAACAAAATTAACTGAAGCTGAACAGAGTAGAACTGAATATAACTTAGCTGAACTAAACTTAAATGAGCTCAAATCCCTTATATATAAAAGCTAAAGCATTTAAACCATTCTCATTGGTTCCTTGATTTCAGGAATAAAAAAAAAACAAATGCTCAACTTTTTCGAACGTGCTCTTCCTTTATTTTAGGAGGTTTTATTTTTATCTCTCCATTTTACATATCTACATTATTTACAATTCTATAAACTATACAAATACATAGAATAAACTATATAAACTATAAAAAATCATACATGACTATACGAAGCTATACACGATATTAAAAATTAATTGTGAACATCAAGAAATTACAAATTGAAAAATTACAATTACAAGTTTTAACAAAAGCATATTCAAATAAAGTAAAATTATAGTTAAAATAAAAATATACAAGTACGCCAAGCTCCGCAAAAATGTCAAACATTGGACTACAAAAATGCTATCCTATGTTGGGCGCATTCAACTCATTAATTCGGTTCTATTTGGGTTGGACAATTATTGGTGCTCTATCATCTTACTTCCGAAAGGAATTATCAAAGTTATTAAGAAAATTTGTAAAGACTTCCTCTGGAACATCGAGGAAGGACGCACAAAAATGACTATAAAAAGTTGGCAAAGTTCTTGTGCCCCCAAAGAAGAAGGCGGTTTCAACATCAAAGAGTTGCTATCTTGGAACAAAAGCCTCATTGCAAAGCTAATCTGGAGACTGCGCAAACTAAACAACAATCAGCTTGGAGTGATTGGATTCATCATTACAAGATCAAGTCTGGTTGTATATGGACTGTCAAACCTAACGACTCAGATGCTGAGAGCTGGCGAAGTATTCTTGCTGTTAGGGACGAGTTAATTCAAAGAGAGGGGGATAAGGTCGCAGCAGCTAATGCAATCTTCTCCTGGTTTATTGTCGGTCGCTTCAAAACTGGAGCAGCCTATGATTACTTTAGGGTCAAATATTCTAAGCACAGGTGGTATACTACTATTTGGCATAGGGTTTGTACCCCAAGACACAGTTTTATAGCCTCTGTTGCGATGCAACGGAAGCTGCCCACGATTGACCGTCTTATGGCTAGGGGGTTTCAGATGGCTAGTCGGTGTGCGTTATGTGAGGGTAGTGAAGAGGACATTGAGCACCTGTTTTTCTCTTGCCTGTTTTCTCAGCAGGTTATGCAAGGAGTGTTCGGTTGGCTCGGTATAACACAACAACCTCGAAGCCTTAACTACGAGATTAAAAGAATTTCACGATCCAAATCCCGAAGAAACTGGAGAGCCCAATGGAGAATTTGTAGTATTGTGACTGCCATTTATGTGTTATGGGAAGAACGTAACAAAAGGATTTTTGGTAGAAGTTCTCGGACAACGCAAAGTCTAATTAGTTCTATCAAAAATCTTGTTTGTATCCGCCTTTTGTATATTAATCCAACGGACAATGAGGATTTATTAGATTGTGTAAATGCTTAGGCATCAGTCGGAGATTATTTTGTAAGTCCTATCTTTGTTCCCATTTTTTGATGAATAAAGAGCTAACTTCTTGCAAAAAAAAAAAATATACAAGTACTCTTAAGAATAAATTACACAATGATATGATAGTACAGCTGTTTGACTCATTGGTTACTTAATTTTAACAAAAAAAATTGCAATCATAATTAAGAAATAAATTAACTTGATAAAATATACAAAAAGCACAACACAAAATAAAAAAATGAAGCACCCAAAATAAAAGAAAAAACGATGTACTCTGGTACAAAAAAAGAATACAATTTTTTGTTTTGAAAAAAAATTAAAATGGTCAATTAATTCGTGAACTCTATACAACGATAAAAGTTTGTTTATCGATAATTGAACATAATGAATAAATCGGAAGTTGAAAACTATTCACATCCTCAAATAAGATGTTGATAGATCTAGACTAATAATGAAAATGGTAATCTTTGCCAAAATATTGATGAACAAAAAATGATGAGAAAGATAGAATTATGATGACTTAAATTTGTAGTTAAGGATAGTGAATGAGATGATGGTAGGGAGGGAAGATTTTTAATTGAATATAATGAATGAGAAAATCAGAGACGAGAAGTAGAGATAGAGGGGGCAGGAAAACGAAAAAGGGATTATTTTATTGCATTATTCACACGTATTAAGGTGTTTAAATGTAACATAATAAATAAAAGATGAACAAACTCCTATAAGAAAGGATTTACTTACTGTTTATTTTATTTTATCTAATCTAAAAAAAAGAAAGGACTTTTTTATGGTGGCAAACTCACACCAAATTTCATCTTTTTTCCCAAGATAATCAAAACAATTAATTGCACATTACGAATTGAGTTATATTCATCTATGTATATTAAGAAATCATTTTTATATAGAAATAAAATTTAAAATGACTTTGTGCCTATCTCACAATCTCCCTACTACTAAGAGAATAAGAGAATAAAAATCTCTTAGTATTTTCCCACCCAAGTGTTTTCCCACTTTGATGGGCCTTTATGGATTGTAAACAACACAAAGCATGTTCTAAGTTGGGCCCTGACTTAAACTAATTGATTTTGCATTGATTTGGCATCATCACTAAAATTCTAACGTGGTAATTCGAATCTTATACATAGAAATAAATTATGCTTTGAATTTTCTAATTATACAATCCTATAAAGAAACAAACTATAATTTGCCCCTCAAACTATGCAATGTTAACAATATTATTTCGAAAATCTCAAATCACAATATCTCGAATCACAATAAATTACTCCCAATATACAATATCTTATATCAATTCATCAAAGATAAAATCCGAAAAAATAACATCATATCATTTACTCCTAATTTATTATGCAATCTTTACAGCATATAAATCCCCTTTTATCTATACTAATATATAATACAGAAATCACTCATATATTTTTTTTCCCGCCTACTACACAATCACCTACTAAATCACAAATTCAATGGGCCTTATTTTCTCATCTCACATATACTTATCCTTTAATACACAGCCACCCAATTAAGAGGATCTTCTAGCTGTCTCTTGCAATCTTTCCTAATCTAAAACCCTAACACTAGCCTTCGTCTAATTTCCCACTAATATGCTCCTCTGACTATTCTCTTGATTTTTCCGCAATCCAAGTGAAAGACATCAAGCTTAGGACGAATTTAATAAGCGAAGGTAGAGTTCTAATTTTATTGATCATTTACTTGGTATTGTTATATTTTTACCTATTTTCTGAATAATTTAGTTTCAATAGAGTGATTTCCTGATGTGTTTGTATGTTATTATTGATTTGGCTAATGAATGCTTCAATTACTAAAATATTTGTTAAACAATGCAATCGGGGGAACATTTACGATGAATAAGACAGTATGATGATGAATTGACGATTGAGTATGTAAGTTCAGTGTTTAATTTTATGGTTAATATTCATCCTCTTATTCATTTCAATTATGAGATTTAAAAATTTAATTAAGTTCTCTTTCTATTCGATTTTTTTTCTTCCCCAATCACCCAAAACCCTAAATGCTTAAACACATACGTACATTTTCTTCTGTTTTTAAATATATAGTCATCATTGTACTTCCCTTCTTCGTGCTCTATAATCGTTCTCCAATTCATTTCTTTTAATTGCAAATTCATCTCTTTCTCCTATATTCCAGTAAAATATTTCAAATACAAATATTTTTTCACATATCTTGGTAACCTTTTCATTCAAATTTAGAGAAATATTGTATTTTATCAGTTTAATTTTACAAATTTGGAGTTGAATTTGTTTCCAAAACAATACTCCAACAGTCAAAACATATCAATGGTTCATACTTTATATGAATCAATCATTGCTACTCCAATACTATTGTTATACTTAGAGTCATTGTTTCTCATGTTTATTTGGTCGTTTTTTTTATCTATACTCCCTCTGTCACAATCATTTGTTTGTCATTGATCAAAATATTTCTCACAAAAAATAAAAAGCAGACAAATGATTGCGACAAAGGGAGTAAGTTTTTAGTGAAACTTGCTTACGTATGTAGTTAGTGACTGAAGTGACCAGTTTCGAGGACACATGGTTGTGGTAAACTGAATGATTAGTAACTCACTTAAGAGATCATGCCTGCTACTTGAGAAATTTACCTTACTGTTATAATGATTCTCAAATCTAACAAATGAAATTCCTCTACTTTTATATACTTTATACTAATATCTACTGGAGCTATTGTATTTGAGTGTCTAATGTATGTATGAGATGTTATGGCTAATGGATTGATTTAATAGAAGTTTACTGAATTTAAAAAGCATCAAATTTAATCAGTTCTCTTGATCTACATTCTCTTAGTTGATTACTTTGTACTTCTAAATTGATATGTATGAAGCTCTATTGTCTGCTTTACCTTTCATTTCATTTCACCCATGGAAGTAAATTAATGTGTAACTAGGCTACATGGTTTAGGACTTCCAAAAATATTCTCTTAGCACCTCTCCTTGTGCGTCATATGACTTGACAACATTTGTGCTTTTTTTTTCGGTGCTTAAGAGGGGCTAAGCCCCGACTAGACTAATGATTAGCTATTACACGGGGAATGGCTACCCCAAAGACATCTTCCCGAAGGATATTACTCAACTCCGTGTCTGGGACATTTAAATGAGTAGGAATGGTGCTTGAATTTATTCCTCGGTTCGCTAAAAGATCCGCTGCTCTATTCCCTTCACGATAAATATGCTCCAACTTCACTATCCAAGTAGTATCTCGAATGAGCCGCTTGCATCCTTCCACAATAAACTTAAGGCTGTTGCTTACGAGTTGGTCTTCATTAATTAGCTTAATGCAAGGATCATTATCCATGTTTATCAGGAGTCTTGAAATATTCATAGTCCTAGCATTTTCTAGTCCAGCGAGCAGAGCAATAAGCTCGGCTTTCATCGACGAACATATTCCGCAAGATAGATAGTACGCTGAAATAAGATCGCCTGAAGCATTTCGAAAGACGCCTCCTCCTCCCGCGGGTCCAGGGTTGCCCTTCGAGGCACCATCGGTGTTTAGCATAATCCACCCATGCGGTGGCGGATTCCAACGAACATGAATTTCCACATTATGGGGTCGAGGTGGCGGGATAAGAATGTCAAGATTGTTGAACGCTTTCCTTGTGGCCTCGAATTGTTGACGCAAAAAGAGATGGGGCTGACTCGGATTTTCATTTTCCCTCTCGAAAACAATATTATTTCGCCATTTACAAATCCACCAGTTGGTAATTGCGAAGACCAAGGGCCAATCTTTCACATTCACTTCCACATCATTACTCGCGTTCTTGGTTAACCAGGTAGCAAAAGAGGTAGTAAAGAAGAAATTATTCGAGGGACGAATTCCTAAGAGAAACCAAATGTGTCGAGATACCTGGCAAGACCGGAGAAGATGTTCAGTAGTTTCGTCCTCTTCATTGAAGATGGGTTTATACTCTTTGACTCGACTAATGATAGAGCCATTTACTCTACTTTTGTTTTTAACTAATAGTCATTTTGATTGAGATTAAATTCTATTTTTATATATGTTTTACGTCTCAATCATTTGTTTTGTCTTTGATTAAATTACCCCTCACAAAAAATAAAGAGAGCAAACAAATAATTGGAACAAAATAAGTACAATTTTAGTTACTACACATTCTTTGTTTTAAATTTTGATAAGATTCTTTTTCCCTTATTGATACAGAGTATTATATTATTATATAGGTTTTTCTAACGTGTGCCCTTAGGGCACACATTAATAACCTAAATATGATAAAATTTACAAGAGATTCTCATCAAATATTCAAGTTTAAACTCATTTTTACCATAATTAGTGAGAATCTCTTGCAAATATTATTATATTTACGTTATTAATGTGTGCCCTTATGGCACACGTTAGAAAAACCCTTATTATATATGATCAATTGTCTCATGAGGGACTGGGGGTGTAAAAAATACATAGATTTGCTACTTGGTTAGTCTATATTGGTAGTAAGGCTAAATTTAACTATGATGCATCTTTATTCAAGCGTTGGTCACAACTCACAAGAGATATTATGGAAGCCCCTAATATGATGCTCCTTTATTCAAATCAAAGGGCATTGGACTGGGCATGGTGATAACTCGCAAGAAAGTAATAAAAGAATGGGAGATTTGTTTATCAGAGGCACTCATTAACTATAACCTAAGCTTTTGTAGAAGGCATGTGTTGTCGAAGCTTTAATTATGAAGTTCAGTAAATGGAGATTATATTAAAGATTGGCTTCACTCACGTCAACATGGAAAGTGACTCATTCAAGTTTATTATTGATTTATTATAGTGTTTCAGGGGCATGAAATCACTCATAAGGCCATCTTAGAGTGCGTTATTGTCATTAGTCGGTATTTTTTTTGGATATTTTGTTGGGGTTGGTGTCCTTAACAGTTAGTGCAAGGACTTATAAACCTCTAAAAGGATCAAAGGGCATACTTTTGGTATTATTATCAGTTGATCCACGTTTATCAATAACGGTTGGCTTGCTAGATAAGTTTGACGTTATTGTCATACAGATGGCGGTGATCAACTGGTCCCTAAAAGTCACACCTATAGGATACGTTCGAGAGATGTGACAGTATGAAAATACAGTCATGTAGATGCCAAATTTGACTAACCAGTTAGTCCGAGTTATTTGACTAGTAATTAGTCAAAAATGTGATGTTGAGATATCATATTTAATACGGATTAGATATCATGGGCTAAGGCGAATTAACCAGTTAATTCGTAAAATTAAATATAAGCGTTTTATATTTAATTAATGTATATTGAATTAATTATACAATATCGTTTTTGTCGGACATGTATTAATACTTCAACTAACCCGTGTTATTAGTTGATGTTTTAATAGCCGATAACCGATGACGATTTATAATAAACCGCGTCATATACATTTAGCAATTTATGAGCCGGTCCACGAGGTAAAATTAAGAGGAAGTGGAAGCCCACTTCCCCATGCAAACCCACGGCTGGCCGAGGTTAACAAAAGGAGAGACTCCCTCTCCTTTTGACCGAGACAATTCATTTTACAGAAAACTAGGGTTTTGGAGACAGTTTCTCTCTGAAACCTAGATCTCACATCTCGAAAACCTCACAACAAGTTCTCCCAATATTGCAAGGCAATCGGAGAACACCATCTAGCACAAGGGCATATCTCGGACAAGTCTTGGGTGCAACAATTAGGAGGGAATCTCGTTTGATTTCTGTACTTTACGCCGCACTATAAAGGACCCGAGGTTAATTCTTGTTCCTTATCGTTTCTCTATTGTATTTATGTTTTATGACGATAATCGCATGCTAAATTTACGTTATAGTCCTAAATTTAGAGGGTCTTATACGGATATTACCCCACAAGTGGTATCAGAGCGAGGCCACGTAAATTTTTCTATGTGTTTTTCATAAAACGATTTTGAAACGGTTGTGTTTTATCTCGAAAACCGTGCCATGTATACACGGCTGGATTTTTTTTAACCGTGACATGATATTACACGGTTGTTTTGTGTGATTTTCGATTTGATCTTTTACATATTGTTGTTTTATACAGAGATTATAACAATATGTCAAGTTTTGTCAATTGTTAAATTGTTTTGATGCGTTTTTGATCAAAATTGCAATTGATTTTGTTTTGTCAAACTGTTTTCACGAGGGTTTTATGTTTTCCAGAAACTTTTTCCCTCGATCGAGCATGTTTTTAGTCGATCGAATGGTTTTTCTGACATGTTTTTACTCGATCGAGTCCTTCTTTACTCGATCGACCGCTTTTAAAACCCCACTTTGCTCGATCGAGAAGTCCTCGTACTCGATCGAGCGATGTCTTGATATAAGTCCTCGATCGACTACCAGTTTTGTCGATCGAGTACTTCCTGATTAGCACACCTCTCGATCGACTTGCAGTTCAGTCGATCGAGCCCTTTCGTCCCTCGATCGAGCACCTGTGTCCCTGGATCGAGGGATTTCTGTTTTGACAGCTTTGAAAATTTATTCTTTTTGCTTTAAATTTTCTTTTGGCTACAAAATGTACATTATACGGATATTGTACACTCGCTATGATTGTGAAACGGTTCACACACGTACCATTAAGTTATTTTAAAGCGTATTTAAAGTAACGGATTGTAATGGATTAAAATTGAATGATAGAAGCGGTTTTATCACATGAATTTTAATCATTAAAAGGTGGTTTGGATAAATTTAACATAATTACGGAATTATGTCACGAATGAATTTGTTTTTAGTTGATGCATTTATTTATCGTTTTGTTGAATGCCTTGAATGCCTTTTATTACGTATTTATTTATTTTGCAAACGGTTGTAACTTAGTGTGGCCTTAGTAGAACGTGTTACCGTAATGATGGAACACGGTCTTGGTTGTATTTTGAGATCTCGTATCTCCGTTTTGTGTTTTTTCACTTGTAATTACAGTTTTTTATTAGAATGTAATTAGGTTTATATTTTGTAATTTTAATTGTAATTTTTGAGAAGACCAAAGACGGAGACCAGATGCTCACTCCCGCTACCTGGATCAAGATGGAACAACAAGACAAGCTTCTTGGGTCCAACGGTGGATTCCAAAGTTGTATTTTGTTCTTTTTATTAGGATAGGCCACACTAGGAAATTTTATTTACGTATTGCATTCAATTATTTATTTTTTTTCCGTAACGATAGTATGCATCATATTCCGCCTAAAAACCAAACCACCTAATAAATGCATGAAAACTGACACATTTAGAGGTCACGAGTTAGTTTTCTTTGACATTCGTATGTCACACGATTTTTATAAGCCATCACCCAAATTAATTCATTCACGCAGACGCTAGTTATTCGTTCACTTAATATGAATTATAATTTAGTTGATGGGATCTTCCTCGTATAAACAAAAATTGAGAACGGTCTTTATAGGTCAAACTCCAATGAGTCCCTTCTTCGTCGGTAGGCATAATATGACCCCTTCTACGTCGGGTAAGTTGGAACCAATTGACCTATTTTATCTCAACACTATGGTCACTCGTACGATCCTGTGATTGTGGTGGACTATAGATAGGATTTACGGAAATCTATCGACCAAGAGTTCTTCCTAAGAATTAGCTAAATATTGGCTTATCAATTTACCGAAATTGAGTCTTGGGATCACTTGTATCATTCTTGAGGGAGATCAATTATACAAGTGCGAGAGTCTACATGTTTAAAATGAATTTTAAAATAGACTTAAATCACCTCGATGAGTTGCTTATTTCGTTTTGTTTTTCTTCCTTTTTCAGTGTAGAACACGAACATTTAAACTGCTAATAACATAATGGCTGGCCGTGAGGACGACCCAATGCCAAGTGTCACATTGGACCGTGAGTCCTGGCTTCGGATCTTCATGGATCGGATGAATCGATCTACTCGATCAAGAATGATGGATCAAACTTCACGGACCGGGAGGCGGCATTACGGAATGCTTGCCATTGCGATGGGAAGCTCAAATATCCGATTGAGCCCATCCCACCAAACCCAGGCCCCACGGTGAAAATTAACGAAATCGACAAGTATAACGATTTCGCCATGGAAGCAGGTGCGGTAAAGAACGTACTTATTTTTGCAATGGAATCCAATTTGCGAAAACGCTTCGTAGCTCAAAGTGCAAACAAGATTTTCACTACACTCACTAGGGAATTCTCAAAAGCACCGAGAATCGTGACCTATGAGCTTACCACTCGCTTCTTTGATGCGAGACTCCAGAAAAGCCAACCGGTTAGCCCACACATTCTCAGCATGATTGAGAATGTCGAGAAGCTGGAGACCTTTGATTGTAAGATCAGCGAGAACATTGTTATTGACCGCATACTTCACTCACTCCACGATGGTTATTCGCAATTTAGAGCGAATTACTATATGAATGATTTGAAGAAAACTCCCCATGAACTGCACTCCCTCCTCGTACAGACCGAGAAGGACATGAAGTTCAGTGGGAGCATGAAACAGGATGTTCTCGTTGTGTCAAACAAGGGCAAGGGTAAGGGCAAAGTTCAGCCAGGCCTAGCAGTAGGCAAACCGAAGTTTAAGAAGTCGGGATCAGGTAAGAGTGGGCCTGGTGAGGCAAGTGACTCATCAGGCGCGACAAAGAGCAAGACCGAAAACATGGAATGCCATCATTGCCACAAGACTGGGCATTGGAGGCGTACATGTCCTGTTTATCATGAGGACATAAAAGCAGGTCGCGTTAAACCTATTGGTATGTCTTCTCCTTCTACTTTTATTCATATGATTGAGATTAACCACGCAAGTTACGGAACTTGGGTACTTGATACTGGTTGTGGTTCTCATCTGTGTAATCATGTGCAGGGCCTCCGAAATCTCAAGCCTCTCGTAAAGGGTGAGGTTGACCTGCGTGTCGGGAATGGAGCAAGAGTGGCTGCCGTCTCGAGGGGAACATATGTGATCCAGCTTCCTAGCGGATTTGAGTTATCATTATATGATTGCTATTATGTACCCATCTTTCGAAAAACATTATTTCGGTTTACGCACTTGACAAACTTGGTTTTTCATTTGTAATTGAGAATAATACTTGCATTTTCTCTTTACACAATATGATTTATGGCAAGGCGCTCTCCATGAATGGAATTTATGTTTTAGATCAGACCACCGAAATATTACACGTAATGAATAAAAAGTTAAAGGTTGGTGACAAAGATCAAACGTATCTATGGCACTGCCGTATGGGACACATAAATGAGAAACGCGTAAAACAGCTCATTAAACATGGAGCGATCTCGGCCTTTGATTTTCAATCATTTGGCACGTGTGAATCATGTCTCATCGGTAAGATGACTCGGATTTCCTTCAAAGGTGTTGGAATGCGCGCTGCTGACCTATTAGGACTCATACACACGGATGTGTGTGGTCCTATGTCAATCACCGCACGAGAAGGCTATAGGTATTTCATCACTTTCACGGACGATTTAAGTAGATATGGCTATGTCTACTTAATGAAGCACAAAAGTGAATCCTTTAAGAAATTCAAGGAATACCGAGAATAGGGTACGAACCTATTAGGTAGGAAGATTAAAACTCTGCGTTCGGATCGTGGTGGCGAGTATCTTTCTCACGAGTTTGATCAACACCTAAAGGACTATGGGATTGCCCTACGCTTAACTCCACCGGAACACCTCAATTGAATGGTGTGTCCGAACGGAGAAATCGAACACTTCTTGATATGGTTCGATCCATGATGAGTCACACCGTGTTGCCCGACTCATTGTGGGGTTATGCTCTTTTGTCACCGCTTTAATACTCTAATACTTAACCGAAGTCCGTCTAAATCTGTTGACAAGACTCCATATGAACTATGGAAGGGAACGGTCCCTAACTTGTCCTTTATACGGGTTTGGGGCTGCGAGGCTTATGTCAAGTGGAGACCTAAAGATAAGCTCGGCCCGCGATCGGTCAAGACATACTTTATAGGTTATCCTAAAGGAACACCTGGTCATTACTTCTATTCGCCAACCGAACAACGTGTTTTTGTTGCGGCTAGTGCGACATTCTTAGAGAAGGAATTTCTCGAGAATGCAAAGAGTAATAGAACCTTCGACTGTCGGAAATTCCAAACCAAACACCGAGCAACCATTGGAGGAACTGTTCCTTCAATCCCGGCCATGAGAATATTCCTGAGGAACATAGGAGGTCGGGAAGAGTCTCTATTCCTCCGGACAGATACATTGGTATGGTCGAGGAACATGACATAGATGACGTTCTACTCTTAACGAGTAGTGAACCCGCAACCTATAAAGGTGCCATGACTAGTTTCGACTCAAAGCTATGGCTTGAGGCCATGCAATCCGAGATGGACTCCATGTATGAGAACAACGTATGGGATCTTGTTGACATACCTGCTAAGGTTCGTCCCCTTCAATGCAAATGGCTTTACAAGATAAAGCATTCTGTGGAAGGTCAACAAGATATCTATAAAGCACGACTAGTTGCTAAAGGTTTCACCCAAGTGCCAGGTTTGCACTACGATGAGATTTTTGCACCCGTAGTCATGCTGCGTTCCATTCGGATTATCTTAGCGATCGCCGCTTTTCATGACTATGAAATTTGGCAAATGGATGTGAAAACCGCCTTCTTAAACGGCTTTTTGGAGGAAGAGTTGTACATGGTACAACCCGAAGGTTTCATCGATCCACAACATCCTAAGAAAGTATGCAAACTTAAGCGTTCCATTTATGGACTTAAGCAAGCATCTCGGAGTTGGAATCATCGCTTCGACCAAGTGATTAAAGAAAATGGATTTACTCGATCTGTCGAGGAACCATGTCTATATATCAAGTCGAGTGGGAGCAAGATTGTCTTCCTAATATTGTATGTCGACGACATACTCCTGATTGGGAATGACATACCTCTCTTAACTTCGGTGAAAGTATGGTTGAAAAACCATTTCCAGATGAAAGATCTGGGAGAGGCACGAAGAATTCTAGGCATCCGTATCTATCGAGATAGATCACGACGGATGTTATCTCTCGATCAGAGTCTTACATAGACAAAGTCCTAGAGATTCAGCATGACTAACTCCAAGAAGGGGTTCCTTCCTATGTCTCCAGGAGTGCATTTGAGCAAGTCTCAGGCACCAGAGACACCGGAAGAGAAAGAGCGCATGACACGGATTCCTTATGCTTCGGCTATAGGATCAATCATGTATGCCATGATATGCACACGTCCGGACGTGGCATATGCATTGAGTATGACAAGTCGATTCCAACAAAGATCCAGGTGAATCACACTGGTTAGTCATCAAGAACATTCTTAAGTACCTACGGAGGACTAAAGATTGGGCATTGACTTATGGAGGCGATCAAAAGCTATGCGAACCGATTCTGCAGATGCTAGCTTCCAAACGGATCGAGATGACTCGAAATCTCGATGGATTCGTTTTTACTCTTAATGGCGCTGCAGATCACCGGAAGAGTTCAAACAAATCATTATTCAAACAGATTCTACGACCGAGTCCGAGTACTATGCCGCGTCTGAAGCTACAAAGGAAGCGATATGGATGCGTCAATTCTTACATGGGCTCTCTGTAGTGCCTAGTTCGAATGACCCGATCACCATCTATTGCGACAATAGTGGTGCCATCTTCCAAGCTAAGGAGCCAAAGTCTAGCAACAAGTCTAGACATGTACAACGGAAAGCTCATCTAATCCGGGATTACGTGGAGCAAAAGGAAGTAGTGATAGAAAAGATTGCTACAGATGATAACATAGCGCATCCTCTCACTAAAGCATTACGACAAGATAAGCATGAAGGGCACGTTAATTCCATGGGAATTAAACGTGTTCCTAAGTTGTAGTACTCTTTTATGGATCAGATTCATTCTTTCTTGTACTCTATACGACATCATCGTTTTGATATTTTATATATATATTTTGTTTGTCATGTGGATTTGTACGACAAATTTTGAACACCACAAAGTGAACTGAACGAACATTATATCTTTTTAGTCCTTAATTGCCCACATGAGCTGATAACTCTGGCAATTATTTTGTGACGTTGGTTGATGGTGGGTTCAACGAGCCATAAGTCAACCGGTTGACTGACCAATCACAGAGGCGATTTATACGGATATTTCGTAGGACACACTTGTGACATCGACGTGGAGTCCTAAATGTTTTATAACATTCGTTGCCCGGTCGTGGATAGGACTTCCATGGTGATCCTAAGAGTCGATTCTTTTGACTATCGACTGTCTCTTGAGACTACGGCAGATTTTGGGTGACTTTGGTTTCTTTCTCACGGTCATCCGTAACGAGGGGCCAAGTAGATTTTTTCTGGTCATTTCATGCGTGCTTAGATCGGAAGGAGTCGAGTTGAAGGAAATATTCAGCCTTTATCGGTACTCGATATTTCTCGGGGCCACTCGAGGAGTCAGAATCGAAATGCATGGCCATGCTCGGATACGGATTCGTTTTATCGGTTGAGTTACTCTCTAGTCGGGGAAACCACTCTAGATACAGATCGATTGTAAAATACGACCTTTGTGGATCCAGATCTGCAAATTGTTTTACATTGAGTGGGAGAAATTTTAAATGAATATGAGAATCGGTTATCGCACATACACTTGTACGGACAAGTGGGAGTTTGTTGGAGCTTGTGTCCTCCAGTTAGTGCGGATAACGTCATTGCACATACACTTGTACGGACAAGTGGGAGCTTGTTGGGGTTAGTGTCCTTAACGGTTAGTGCAAGGACTTATAAACCTCTAAAAGGATCAAAGGGCATACTTTTGGTATTATTATCGGTTGATCCACGTTTATCAATAACGGTTGGCTTGCTAGATAAGTTTGACGTTATTGTCATACGGATGGCGGTGATCAACCGGTCCCTAAAAGTCACACCTATAGGATACGTTCGAGAGATGTGACAAGATGAAAATACAAATCATGTAGATGCCAAATTTGACTAACCAGTTAGTCCGAGTTATTTGACTAGTAATTAGTCAAAAATGTGATGTTGAGATATCATATTTAATACGGATTAGATATCATGGGCTAAGGCGAATTAACCAGTTAATTCGTAAAATTAAATATAAGCGTTTTATATTTAATTAATGTATATTGAATTAATTATACAATATCGTTTTTGTCGGACATGTATTAATACTTCAACTAACCCGTGTTATTAGTTGATGTTTTAATAGCCGATAACCGATGACGATTTATAATAAACCGCGTCATATACATTTAGCAATTTATGAGCCGGTCCACGAGGTAAAATTAAGAGGAAGTGGAAGCCCACTTCCCCATGCAAACCCACGGCTGGCCGAGGTTAACAAAAGGAGAGACTCCCTCTCCTTTTGACCGAGACAATTCATTTTACAGAAAACTAGGGTTTTGGAGACAGTTTCTCTCTGAAACCTAGATCTCACATCTCAAAAACCTCACAACAAGTTCTCCCAATATTGCAAGGCAATCGGAGAACACCATCTAGCACAAGGGCATATCTCGGACAAGTCTTGGGTGCAACAATTAGGAGGGAATCTCGTTTGATTTCTGTACTTTACGCCGCACTATAAAGGACCCGAGGTTAATTCTTGTTCCTTATCGTTTCTCTATTGTATTTATGTTTTATGACGATAATCGCATGCTAAATTTACGTTATAGTCCTAAATTTAGAGGGTCTTATACGGATATTACCCCACATATTTATCTCATGTGGGTTAATTGGTAATCAAGTTGCTCATAACTTGACAAAGTCCAACTCTATATATTTGATGATGATGGAAGAGGATCCGTGAAAAATGATCAATTTGTATTGATGGATATTAACCAATTTAAATCATCATGAGTATTTAGAGAGCACCGTTAACTAATCTAAACTGATGTAAGAAAATAGCTGGTAGACAATTTATAGGATTGTTCTATGAAAGTATATTTCGACAATTAGTTTATGATATCAATTAGATTGAATTTGAATTCATGGGTATTCCTTATTGAAACTCGCGTACAAGACTACAAGTTATCTCACGTATTTTGCAGACATTCTCATATTATTTTTAATTGATTTGTTCATTATATTTTTTATGGGTGGAGTCAATTGATTCGTAGGAGGTTATCTATGTAAACTATTCGAATATTATGCTATGAGAATATCAAATGAAATTATATTCCCGTGCATTCTGCACGGGTATTAAGCTAGTCCCCTATATACTAAAATATTAACACACTTAGAAAAATCCCGCTCAACTATTCCCGCTCAACATGAATATTGCGCTCAAGTTGCAAATTATACGGTATATTTCTTTCTAATATTACGCTCAAGCTGCAGGGACCCACTATTGTATTCTACCGCTCAAATCTTCTCATTCTCACTAAATTAATGATGGTGGGCCATTGTGAATTTACACTACCACTAATTAGCTATATTAATTAGAAAAAAGAAGTGAAAATGTAATTTAATAATTTGTAAACGTTTTTTAACATCCTTAGTATATCGTTTTTTACCGGTTTACTTTATAAGATTAATACGCGTTTTATTTAGGGATCTGATATCTTATTTAATGTATTATTAATGTACTAAATTAGATGCATGTAATGATCTAACATTATAGAATATTATTAACAGTTTAAGACAAAACAACGTAATTTAATGTGTTCTTTGATGGTAAGTAAACTTTTTTTTCTATCTCTTAATAATATAATACTTAGTACATTATAACATTAAATTAAAAGTACAGTCAATTTATACAAATAATCATATTCCAATCTAATAAATACCGTACTATAGTACGGGAACTACACTACTAGTTAATATACTAACATTATAAAATAAAATAAAAATAAGCAAGGTAGCATTTGATCAATAATTTTCCAATCATTTGTTAACAATTACGGAGTAATAAATATACTACTCATGGAGAGTAAAAAAGATTAAAAATGAAGGGCAACCTCGAAAAACTAATTAGCTACTACACGGGGAATAGCCGCCCCAAGAATGTTCTCACGCAGAAAACTACGAAGCTCAACCGGTGGATACTCGACAAATGTTTTAGTAATGCTCGACCCTATTCCCTAATTCGCAAGCCAATCCATCGCTCTATTAGCTTTTCTATAGCTATGTTCCATCTCCACCGTCCATCTATTATCGAAAATAAGACCCTTACATTTCTAACCAAAGCACGGTGATTATAATGTGCATGGAGTAGATGAATAATTTAATTTACTTTACCCATAATTGATCTTTTAAAAATAGACCTGTAATATTTATATGAAACACGAATATATATTATCTAAATATTCTCTTATGCTTCCAATATTAGAATTTTAAAAAGACCCGTGCATTTTTTGCACTGGTTAGAACTAGTTAAGTCAGAAAGCGTAAAACTTAACGGCTGAAAATTATATAAATGAAGAGATAAACTACCCACTAACTACTACTAACCTAATGCAATACATGCTAATTAACTCACACTAAATAACTATGTATTTGAGTTTTCTAATTATCATCATTTACTACGTTGGTAGCATTTTCAATGTTTACTTGACTATTTCTTATTAATTTTAGAAATGTTTTTTTTTTCCTTTTTCCCTTTTTAATATAAACCTAATCTAAGGACTTCTAATTAATAATCTCAAACTGATAATAAAATATTTAATCAGTGTTAAAGTATGAGAGCATTAATTAGTCTCAATTATCACAATTATCTTAAGATTTTGGTTGAGTTGATTTTCTCACAATCCGCAAAACAATACACATGTTGAGCTTTTCACTAGAAAATAAAATAAAATTTTGTGAACACTAAATTAAGTCCATAATCGACACTTTTTTGGTACGTCCCATACCCCCATATGCTCTCTTACAAATATTATGCTAATAATTTTGCATGAATAAAATTACATCTTGTATATGATTATTATTAAAATTATTAAGCATATTGCTATTATACATGCCTATATGATTATCCTATATGGTGGATCAGTAAGTTTCCCTTATATACCATTTGTGTATATAAAATTGGATAGGAAAAATCAATATATTAGTCATATACTCATATATGCAAGTGATATAATATTTGACCCGTATTAAGCTTAACACGGATAATACCATATTAAATGGGAATTTGAAGATGTATATGTGGAAAGGAGGTGTATTTGGACCTGATTTTTCTGCCCTTTTAAGGAGGTATGCATAGTTTCAATTTTTTTCGAGAAAATAAATCCATTTTGGCAAATAAAGGAGTTAAAAATAGGTGATAAACAAGAGAAGTTAGTTATATTGTGATTGTACTAACCTCTTACTTACCTGTAGATTTGGATCATGCGTGCCTCAAATTAGCAAAGACTCTGACTGGTACAGAATTTTGTAGGACACTATATATGTGTGTAGGAGAAGCATTAACTTCCATCATCATTGAAAAAGAAAACAAAAAAGTTAAAACCCAAAAAAAAAACAAATAAATAAATAAACAAATAATAATAATAATAATAATAATAATAATAATAAATGTCGATATTCGACCTTCCATTATTTGTGATCTTATTATATTTGTTCATTTCAGTAGCCAAATGTCAAACCGTCTATGATATAACTAAATACGGTGCTGCACCTAATGGTGACGCTACACAGGTATTTTCCGAACATATAACATTGAACAAAAAAAACTAAATTACTACACTATTATGGAAATGTTATAGCATTATGTTTTAGATCATTATTAATTTTTCAGTATTTTATTGTGAAGGAAAGGAGTAGGTCACCTGCTTTTTGTGATAATTGACTTTTCCAAAATTTTCAATTGAACATGACTAGAGTCGTCCACCCTCAGACGCTATCTTTGGTGTGGACGGTTTAAATTCGTGTTTTGACAAAAATCGGGCTGAATTACTCTTGAAATGCTAGGAAACAGAGCCAGAAAATTTATTTTATTTATATTTTATTCGGAGATTGTTACAATTATTACAAATGGATTCCATATTAATATATCTACACAAATTCTTGTTTAAGACGTTCAGTAACAATGTAACGTGTTTATTTGATGAGTAGGGTCTAATGGGAGCATGGAAATTAGCTTGTGCATCCTTAACTCCAGCCAGAGTATTGGTACCAGCAGGATCATACAGACTTGGGCCGGTACTTTTCACAGGACCATGCAAGTCCCCGACTACAATTGAAATACGAGGCAACTTCAAGGCTCCTGCTGACCCAGCTGTCTTTAAAGACGCTGATTCATGGGTTAAATTTGAACGTCTAGACGACCTGACTGTCATTGCTGGTAAAGGCGCTGGCGTCTTTGATGGTCAAGGACAAGTCGCTTGGAAAAGTCATAACTGTATCGAAAACCCTCAATGCCATACCCTTCCTTATGTATGTTTTAGGTTCAATTTATATAACAAATTTCGGAGAGACTTGTCCTAGGTAAGTTGATACCTAACGACACATTTCATGTCTTTTGCAGAATTTTAGGTTCAATTTCTTGGCGAATTCAGAGATTGGCGGGTTATCCTCAGTGAACAGCAAGTCCTTTCACATTGCAGTCCTAGGATGCGATAAGCTAAACCTTCACGATTTCCAAATTTCCGCTCCAGCAAACAGTCCCAACACTGATGGCATTCACATTGGACGATCACGTGATGTCAATATCAGCAGATTCAATATTGGAACTGGAGACGATTGTGTGTCCTTTGGAGACGGAGCCAAAAACATCTTGGTTGAGAAGGTCACTTGTGGGCCTGGACACGGTATTAGCATTGGAAGCCTTGGTAGATACCCAGATGAGGCACCGGTTACTGGTATCACCATAAGGAATTGCACCATCAGGAACACTGATAATGGTGTTAGGGTTAAGACATGGTTTGCATCTTATAAAACAACTGCCTCTGCCCTACATTTTGAAAACATCATCGTCGATAATGTCTTCAACCCGGTTTTAGTTGACCAAGAATATTGCCCTTGGAATCGGTGCAAAGCCAAGGTAAGACTAAACATGTTTTCTGATTGATTTGCGTTTGTGTGGCTCCCAGACACCAATCCTGATTGATTTGCGTTTGTGTGGCTCCCAGACACCATCAAGCGTGCAGCTAACCGACATCTGGTTCAAGAACGTGAGAGGGACATCGAAGGGAAGGGAAGCAGTAAAGTTGATTTGTAGCAGCGGCGTGCCATGTCAGAAGGTGGAGCTGGCAAACATTGACGTAAGATACACAGGTCCAGGTGGTCCCGCGGTCTCTGAGTGCAAAAATGTGAAGCCTATTACCAGTGGCAAGATAAACCCGCCAGCTTGTGGTGCACCCGCTACTACTACTACAAACGACGTCTGAGGCTCTTAATTTGATTCTGGTTACCAATTGTGTATAGGAAATAAGACCGTATGTTTTTATAGAGTAGCATACCGTCTTTGAGTACAGACTTATTCTTTTATAAAGAAATTGATTCGGGAAAAAACTACTGCTCTAATTCTTGTTTCAAGGTTACAAATGCTTAAAAGTTGAATCTTGAAATCAAAGTGTAAAAATGCATCTTGCTGGCAAGAAATCATGAATGAAAATCTCTAATTTATCAACAAAAATTCGCTGTCAATAACGTTATCAAGGTGCCTCAAGGGTAGAGATCGAACGTGCGTAATAACACATCTTTTAGGGTACGTTTGGATTGAAGGATTTGAAAGGAAAGGGAGGGGAGTGATTTGAAGGGATGGGAAATCCATTGTTTGGTTAGCAAAATGGAGGTGGAGGGATTTGGAGGGAAGGGAAAATGGATCCCTCCATTTCCCTCCTCCAAGCCAATTTATTTTCTCTCCAACAAAGGCAAGATTTGGAAGGAAAATCACCTCCTCCATTCTCCCTTCCCTCCCCTTCTCTCCCTTTCCTTTCCCTCCTTCCCCCTCCCCTCCCTTTCCCTCTTTTTTTGCTATCCAAACACACCCTTAGTCTCCAATGAAAGCCGCTCATTCGGCCTGTCGGCCATCTTGTAACATGAAAACTCCCCCAAGTCCATTGATAAGCGAGTAAACAGTAAAGATATTAAAAAAGGTTTAGTACAGATGAATGTTATTTTATTTTTTTTGGTGTTGACCAGGAGTATCCCCTACCGACAGCTGGGGCAATCTCCTTCAGGGTACTGAAGGCAATTTAATGGATTGACCCCTGCTCCCAAGTTTAGTACAGATGAATGTAAAGCCGTAAAGGTTTAGTTTAACAGCAAAATAGGGGAATACAAGTTCAAAACAGCATGAAACATTCTGGGATTTACTTCCCTTCAAGCTTTAGCTTTTTAGACGTAAAGGGAGCCAGAGAGGCTGTAATGATGAAAAAGGGACAGGTCTTGAAAAGGGTTGCGAGCAGTTGGATACCACCCCGAGGTAAAAGCCGTAGCCTTGACGTACAAAATAAACAGCTGATCAGGGACGGATCTTGAAAAGGGAGTGCTACCTTTTGTATTAGTATAATATATGTATGGCTGCATAATGTAAAACACAACATTCAATAATAAAATTAATCGAATTCAACCATCTTATTTTCGCAATGTGAACGGGAGAAGCAGAGGACTGCACTGATGCATATAGGGTCGGAACCCTGCCCGTACCAGATGCCCTAGTTAACATTTGCTTCAAGATTTAAAAAATTGCAGAGACGAAACCAAACATTAGCATATGTAAAATCCTGAAAAGGAAGCCAAATGAGGGCATAGAGCTTAGTATCGGTGCAGTGACAAAATGAGTACCGCACCTGATGACTTTATCAGACACACTTTTATTAGTCTGCTACGAGAATTACGCAACATTTGAACAAATTCTCACTTGTGAAGGAAGTGTATGTGTGTATACAGTATACTGTACAGAGTTAGTACAGCCGTACAGGTTTCTTAGTATGAAGTTTCGGTCGAGCGGGAATTATCAGAGATATAACAATAATCCAGGAATAGTATGTCATTGCTCTGGACTGCATTTGTTGACAGGAGAAATCTTTTCTTTTTTTTTTTTTCAACATTTTTCAACCTCTAATATTAATAGAATGCAAAGATATTTTAAGTAAAAGTCCAACGGATGTCAGCAACATCAATGAAAAACAACACAAGATAAGACTATGTTTAGAATTTAGATGCATGTCCTAAAATTAGACTATATGCCTTAAGAATCACAATATTTAAGCACAATGTGGAGAGGTAGATTATCAAAAAACATTGACAGCAGAAATGGCAGCAAAAACTAACTACTTGTTGACATTCGTCGTCCTTCTTTTGCTTATTATAGCAACAAGTGCCAACGCTGCAGGCGCTGCTGCCAAGGGCCGCGGAGCTGGTAGAGGCCGAGGTGGTGCTGGTAAGGGACGTGGTGCTGGTAAGGGTCGTGGAGCTGCCAGGGCCGGAGGTGCTGCTAGGGGTGGCGGTGGTGGTGCTGGTGTTGTTTTCGATATAACAAAGCATGGCGCTCAACCCAATGGCGATGCTACAAAGGTAAAAAAAATAGAGAGTATTTATGAATATTCTACTACCAATCTATTTACTCGTAATTAATTGAGAAATACTCCCTCAATTCGATTATTCACCCATATTTGAGTTTGTGGCCAGACGATGTCAATTTCAACGATATTTTTTTCAAATATACATTGCTATTAACACCATTCAAAAAATATTACTTTCAAAAAAAAAACACCATTCAAAAAATAAGTATGAAAATATTGGCTTTTCTCAAGGTAAAATCACAACAAATTGAATCTGACTGAAAAAAAAAAAAACATTTTCAAGGGTGGAAAATGGAATTTAACAAAAACATTTTCAATTCAAAAATATGACTTTTTCTTTTTTTCGATTATTAGGGATTCTTGGCAGCTTGGAAAGCAGCTTGTGCATCAGCGGCACCAAGCACAGTGCGGATACCAAAAGGAACATACCAGCTAGGCGGAATCTTGATCCAAGGTCCATGCAAGGCGAGAACTACGATTGAAATCTTAGGGAACTTCAAGGCCCCTGCAAACCCAGCTCAGTTTAAAGGTTTCGACTCTTGGGTGAAATTCGAACATATAAACGATCTAACCATCAGCGCTCCTAGAGGCGCAGGTGTCTTTGACGGTCAAGGTGCACAGGCTTGGAAACAAAACGATTGCTCGAAAACTGGCAAATGCGATGCCCTTCCTTATGTAAGTTTCTTCAAACACGGATAACTCCACAAATTAAATCCCGTAGACTCCTAATTTTAACTGTTTCATGATCCCTGCAGAACTTTAGGTTCAACTTCTTGACTAATACCAAAATTTTCGGGATAACTTCAAAAGACAGCAAGTTGTTCCACATGGCAATCCTCGGGTGTAAGCAACTCACAATGCGCGACATTACAGTGAGCGCGCCTGCACATAGTCTTAACACAGATGGCATTCACGTGGGACGTTCAGACGGAGTTACCATTACTAACGTCCATGTCGGAACAGGAGACGATTGTATTTCCATTGGCGATGGTGCCAAGAATGTTCTAATAGAACAGGTCACTTGTGGTCCCGGACATGGTATCAGTGTAGGAAGCCTTGGTAGGTACCCTAATGAAGAACCCGTTAACGGGGTCACTATTAGAGGCTGCACCCTCAAGGACACTGATAATGGTGTTAGGGTTAAGACATGGCATAATTCTTATGCCGGAACTGTTACTGGCCTACATTTCGAGGATATTACAGTCCAGAATGTTATGAACCCTATCATTGTTGATCAAGAGTATTGCCCTTACAACCACTGCAAGGCCAAGGTAACGAACTCATGTTCGCTAACTAAACTTTACAGAATTCAAAATGGTTATATAAAACAAAATTACCCTTTTAACCACAAACATCCTCGGTCAGATTGATCATAACCTTATGATAACATTTCCTCGAAGATTTAATGACATTCATTTATCTTGCCATTTTTTGTCGATATACTCATTTTGCTACTCGACTTTTGTGTTGGCAGACACCATCTAAAGTTAAGCTAACAGACATTCTATTCAAGAATGTGAGAGGCACATCAGCTACCAAAGAAGCAGTGAAAGTGATTTGTAGCAGTGGCGTGCCATGCGAAAAAGTACAGCTCATTGACATCAACTTGACCTACCAAGGCAAAGACGGTCCGGCTGTGTCTATGTGCAAAAATGTCAAGCCTATACTCGGTGGAAAGCAGATTCCACAGGCATGCAACGCTCGCCCTACTGCCAGTGCTGAACTCTAAGCAATGACTTAGCCATAAACATTAAAATGAGGGTCGAAGACGGCAAATTCAATAGCCATGAATGAATAATAGAGGGGTTTCAATACCCATGTTAATAAGAATCTTATTCACACCCTTCTTCATGTAATTTTCAGTTTTTATAAAATTTCATGAAAATTTTTAATCACTCCATCTCCAGACCAATGTCAAGAAATTTTTTTACTAGGCAACGTGGTACTCCATATTAAATAGTAATCGTAACATAACAATAAAAATCGCCTATAACAAATTGTGTTACTGTCAATTTGTTGGGGGATTAGGCCATATGAGCTCAAGTCTCTCTAGAACAGCACTGACATCTCACACATCGGGAGATAAATTAAAAGAAAAATCCTACGCTTTATTTACATTTATTAAATTATAAGAAGTATTCTGTACATTTTAATAATCATAATGTTGCTGCTTGATTAAATGATGTACACATTTTGTCTCCCTAGTTCTAATAAGTTATTACTTTACCTATTTTGTCAAATAATTAGAAGAATCGAATAATATTTACCTGCAAACCCAGGATGAATGTGCTTTTTTTATTACCCTTTTCAACTGAGCTCGAAATTATGCCATTAGCACACCCGGGTTAATAAGAATTTTTCCGGGTGCACCAACTTTGGCAGCCTTTAGATTCAACCCAGACCTATTTGATGGCGGAAGCATTGACATGTATAGATGTATTGTGACAAAGACAATCTGGCAGAGGATTCTCATAAAATGCTTCTTCAGATCGAAACCTGTCCATGCCTTTTGTTCCTGAGACCGGACCCTTTCTCCTCCTCGGTGACCCTTGCCTGTGCACGAAATGCCGATCACCACCAGAAAGCACACGGGTTTAATATTGTTTCAGACATTCAATTCCGATTGGGTTTCCATTCGAAATTAAGCCAAAAGATTTACTATTCTTTGGTTCTCGATTACTCCCTCCCTTCAAATCCAAAAAACTCGGGCTGATTTTTTTTTTTTTTTTTTTTTTTTTGTGGGGTGGGGGAGGGGGGGGATTTGAATTTATGGGTGTTTGGATTTGAAGGGGAAGAGTATAATTTAATAAAGCAAAATGTCTCACTACACTGATTGCACTTCTTTCTATTGTCAAGTAGCAATCCTACAACACAATTCTCAATATGGGTCATTTAGAAACAGGCCCAAACAGCGTTATTGTTTGCGTAGCACGTGGCTAAGGACCTAGACCAGGTAAACGGCTCATTTTAGATGTGCTAGCATTTGGATTGGGGCATGTTTCTGTGTGTTATAATGGATCAAGTTGACGCCAGTTAGGTTTGGATCGGGTCAATTTAGGTTTTCGGCCTTATTCGTTTTATAATGTTCCGGTACGGGTACGGTAAGGTTTAGGTAACTTTGTACAAGTTTGAATCACCTAACCCCGCCATTGGAAGGCGCCTTTGAGGCAATGGTGGATGTTATTTACGCGCAAATTGTATTGAAGCAAAATTTAAAATAAATCCCAAGCGGATGTACCTTCTGCGATGGATTTCAATGATTCGATTCGACAAATTCTTCCCTTCCTTTATAGAACCTTGTTTGAGTTTATCAAACAGACGAACAATAGCCTTTCTGAAGAGAAGAAGAGGGCAAAAAGGTTCAGACTACTGAGAATAGTAGAGCCATTGAGGACCAAATTCAGAGAGGAGCTCACCTGTCAGGAGTTATTGTTTTCCTATGCCCTAGATATCTGCGATGGCCTTCAACAGCCCTTGCCATGTTGCCTAAGTATGTTGGGATGAACACGTCACTTTCAACAGAAACAATATAATCAAGTGCCGCCATTTGAGAAGAATGATTAGCAAAAGGCTCGAGTTCTTCAGCAGATGCTAATATCTCCTGAAAGATTAACCAATTTATTTCCACAATCGCAAACTAATGCACGACATCTAGCAACCATAAAACAGTGTCTCAGGTTAAAAGCATATAAAACCCACAAGCCAACCCCCTTCAAATCGGCTTGGCCAAAAGTTTTTGAGTCATCATGACTCTTACGGTCCATTTGGTATCAAGTAGTGATAGATGCGTGCGATAATAAAAATTTGTTCACACATCTAGAAGAAATATGAATATGAACACATCTACAAGGAAACCATGGTGTAATGGAGTTAGCTTCTTCCATAATGCTTCAAATACCACACATGACATAATAGGAATATTTATAATAGTTGGGCCTCAACCAAAACCTTAAGGTGATCCTAATACCGAACCTCGCTTCCGCCACCCACGCATCACCCATGGAATCATCCAACAACAACCTTATTCCCAACTTTGCCGAGCCCACAAAACCGCTTATCTCCCTCCATTTTCCATCGTGCACCAAACTGACAGCCACCACCTATCGAACCTGGCTCTGATACCATGATAATGAACCAACTCAACCAAAACCTTAAGGTGATGGTTGAGGCCCAACTATTATAAATATTCCTATTATGACACACGTAGGTGGCAAATGGTAATAAGTGGATTCAAAATCGATGGAAAGTGTAAGGATTTTTTGTGTCAAGCATCAACCCCGTTCCCATTAGGGCAATTTTCACCACAATTAAGCACAAAATTTCTATCACTAACTACTTTACTAAGCACTAGGCCACTATCACCAAACCACAAAGAAATAAATGTTGGGCTTATGCAATGCACATATAACGGAAAAAGAGAACTAAACTAGAGAAAAAAAATAAATGTTAGGTTATGGAGTGCACATATAACTAATCATTTTTGTAACAACTTGTGCACATATATCATAGAAAGTTAACAAAAATTATACAAGTAACATGTTGGGGTCTTCAGACGTCTAATCTACAAAGTGGAAAATAAATCTTGCAAGTAATATTTAATTTTTTAGAATATAAAATCTTATTTCTTCAGTCGACTTAAAAGTCAAAAACATCAGAGTGCCAAACAAAGAGGTGCAAACTAAGAATTGAATTTTATAGAAAAAAAAAATAACATAGTGCATACCTTATTCATCAAAATGGGATAGCGAGACTGGAATTCAGCAATGCGAGATTCACCTCCATAAATCTCACCAGCAGCGATGTATATAGGTGTGTTAGATGGATATCCAAGGGCAGATAAAAACATGCCCACCTCCCTGGGAGTTAACGGGCAGTACCCTTTGGTTCTTTGTTCAGTGCCATTAATATCCTTCACTTTCCAATGTGTTGTGTTTTGCCTAGAGGTCAAACAAGAGCATAGACATTCATCAGTTAGTTTGGCTGATCCAATCATCATTCATCACCAGTGCAACAATCAAAGACTACTCAATCACAACTAGGCATGGATACGAGTCAATTGGGTAAGGAGTCGGGTCATTTTGGGCATGTTAATAGGAGTGTTATTAACTGAACGTTTGGAACATTTTAAAGTGCTCAGTGAAGTTCCGCCCAGCTACTGTCGCATCAGGTCAATTCCAGTTTCAGGTCACTTTCAGATTATTCTATTTGCGTGTAATTGGGTGTTTGGGGTTTCAGGTCAGTTATTTGGGTTGGATCGGACCAGCTTTACCTTATCATTGTCAGCTCATCAGCTTCCTCAGGGGATAATCCATAGGTGCATCCACTAAATGCAAGCATGTCTTTCTCATACCGTAAGTGTAAAGCAATATAGCGGCCAAAACTCCTCATACGTTCCACCAATAACTATAGCAGAGAAACAATAAGAGCATAAATGCACAGCTTTAATGGTCACATCTAAGAATTCAGAGAGTTGATGAGTCAATGTTTTTACTTTTCCCATAGCTTCAATCCTAGGAGAAAAACGGAGGGCTTCATAACAGGCACGACAGCGTAATTTCTGAATGTCAGGGGGCAGATTGTTGTTTGCTAAACGAGAATCAGATTTTGCAGCTCGAATAACCTACCAGAAAAGAAGACAGCTCATAAATCTAAATAGCCACCTAACTTAGTTAAGTATAACAATCATAGACCAACCTAAAAATACATACATATCCCTCATTTAATTAAAGAGTTAATGGCTTGGTCGCTCATATAAGACGGTCTCATATAAGATTGAGTAAATACTAACCTGAAAATCAGCCCACATGCTAGCTATTTCATTCTGGTAGTAGTCCATTCCTGACCAACTTCGAAAATGCTTCACCGCACGAGGAGCAGCTAAAAGTTCATTTGGTAGCTTTTCAATTACTTTAACATCATTAGCCAAGGCACTTATAAAATACTCTTGATCAAAAACATCTGAAAAGTTGCTGCCATATATTTATGAAGAGAGCCTCATCAGATGGTTAAAGTCGTGCCCTGTCTCAACTCTCAAGCCAAATTACTCAACGAGGCATAGTAAAAATATGGAACAAGAATGCAAAAACCAAGATACCTCGAGTCTTGCCAAAATGATCTTTTATCAAGTTCTGGAATCACAAGAGTTGCATTAATAATACGAGCCACAGCCACCATGTCACATATCTGCAAATTTATAAAATAAATCAACTTTTGCATTTTTCAACTTGATTTTTCTTTGACTTTAATCTTGTAAATTATCCCACCAGCTGCATGACAACACCTTATGCTTAAGTTGACATAAAAGCATAAAGCAACCCAAGCCATATACAGATAATGAAACTTATGTTAAGGGGAAGACAGGAATTTCATTTCTGTAATATTAGATGATTAATTCTAGAGACAAAACAGACAAGTCCTGAACAACGAACTTCACCGTATGAGATAAATTCGTTACAAAGATTGCAATAATTCTACGCTCATCGTAAAGGCTAACAAATTAAGTTTCATGTCTAGGAGACAGGTTTGGATGGGGGGATTTGGAAGGAAAGCGAAGGAACAATCTCCTTTGTCTGGTTTAGACATTGGGTTGGAGGAAAATGCACAAGAGTGAGGGATCCTCTATTTCTCCTACAAGCAAGATGTAGATCCTTCGAATGTAGAAAAGATTTGGAAGGAAAATGACATTCCTCAATACCCCCTAGCCCCTACCCTTCCACACGATCCCCTTCGTTCCTATCGTATTCAGACAAACCCTTAAATATATTGCACAATCATTTTGGCTCGTGCCAAAAGCATGTTAAACTAGTGGTGGCCAACCACTTAACGAAAACTGTCCAATTCAGCGCACCAATTCTTAAACAAAGGAGGGGATAAGATACATGATATCATCGATCATTTCTGAACGAAATGTATCAAAGAGATCCTAATTGTATCAAATAGTCCATCTCATCCTACAAAATTTGAAATAAAGATTTGTGTCTGTCATATGCTTCGAATTAAAGCCTCAAAATTGAATCGGTCTATTTTGGTCCAGAGAGCGCAGATTCATAGTCAAACTGTACCAAGCATTTAAAGGAGGGTGAAAAGAAGAGAACGAACCCCAGCTCGCATTTGATTAAGGCCACCATTAGTATGAACAAGCAGGTATCCCTGGGAATCTGCTGGTGCTGCAAATATATATTACATACCAGAATAATTAGAATTCTCAGATAATAACCCAAACAGTGAGTTTTATGTGACAGTGTCACATGTGAGATCAGCCAAACTTGTACACATTAATTGTTTGGTTATAAGGTTAAAAGGCTGATCTCACATTGTAAGACCGTCTAGTTTCTGAGTAACCTGAAAACAGCATAATGAGAGTTTTCTTACGAGTATACAAATCGCTAGGCCGGATACAAGGCACAAAATCACGATTTGGAGGCCGCTTCCATAACTTTTCCTAATAGGATGAACCACTGGCACCAATTATTAACTGTCAATTCTAAATCCGTGACAACATAAGAAGATTAAGATTTCTTGGTCACTGAACTTTGGTAAGAACTTCTTTTACACACATCAAGTCATCAGTATTCAGTACTAGCATCCAAAATATGACACAAGTTACTTAATTTCACAACTACTACCATCACCACCATTAAAACAACACTAAATTCTTCCATTGGCTGTAGAATCTAAGACTCCGAGACGTCACGCGACAAGGATATAGGAACAAATACAGACAATTATAAAGGAAAAACAATCACAAACCTTTGAGGGAGAAAGCAAGGGTTTTGCAACAAGTGGAGGGGCATATGTTTGTCCAAGATCTTGCTCAGCATTTAATTGTGGGAAATTAGTTTCATGCTGCTGAAAATAGAAATAACCCACCAACCACACTAATCAGTTGCTTCTAAGTTTTAACAACAATGTCACATTAAATTTAAAACCCAATTAAAACATGAAACATGAAACACAACTCATTTATGTTACATGATCTTCACAAACACGGAAATTTTCAAACACAATCCACTAACAGAACTTTAATGATTATTCCTTTTTCCTAAAACATACCCTTCATTCATTTCATTTACACACATAAAACTATAAATCCTGGTTCCGCTACTGAGAATCATGGCCATGTTAATTACAAATTAAACATAAACCCATCATAACATAGAGTCCATCAAACACACAGAACTATGAACCTAAACGAGCAGTCGCCCCTAACTATAAATCCTGGTTCCGCTACTAAACTCACATTAATTAAACAACCCAAAGTTATAAACTTTGACAAAACCCCATAAAAATATGATGAAAATACTGACAATGGAAGTAAAAAAAATAGAGAGAAAATTACAGTGGGAAGTTTATAAGAATCAGGCAGCTTAGGAATTCTGGGAAAATGAGCTGAAAAGAGAGCAAATAATCCAATTGCACAAATTGCATAAGTTAGCAACTTTCTTAATATTACAACTGTTATCCATCTTTTTTTCTGCATTTTTGCATCAAACGAAGAATATAATGATGATTTGTGTGCAAACCCACTAATTATTTGGACAAATAAATGCCAAAAAATAATAAATTTGTGAACTTTTATGTTATGTAGATGTACTTGCAGATTGTCGGTTGACTTATGAAAAATTCTGTTTTTTTCTAAGTGTGTTAATTTTTTCACTTGAGAAGTAATTAGCTAGTGATTAGGACTGATAGGCTTCAGTTAGGTAATTAAAAAACCGAAAGTGTGAGAGAAATATGTGAAATTAAACACTAAAAATAAAATAAAATAAAATTTTGAGGTAACGTGGGCTATAGACCGGAGAAGTAGAAAGTTAGAAACAAATGGAGGTGGAATAACGACAATATAACATCATTTCGATCCCTTGTAAGCTTGCGACGGATATGTCCGTTACAAATGAAAATGTGTGCTCATTTTACTCTTATTTCTATCTAATTTGATCTCCTCTTTAGTCTCATTTCTTCGATCTCTCACTAACCACCACTGCCAACCACCACAGTTAACCACCGATGTACTGCATTCAATATTTTTTTTACACTCGAACGTATTGCGGACTACATTGAGAAAACAAACCAAAAAGTCCACTGTGAAATCATTCACCAATCACCACCAGTCCACCACCTTTACGGCTTTATCCACCACCGGCGCTGGACCTCTGCAAGCATCTCCAACAGCCGGCAACCGCCGCCCCCACCCTACGTCCTTCTTCTTCTTCTTCTTCTTCTTCTTCTTCTTCCCTCTCTTTCCTTCTAATATGAATCAATATAATAGTTAGGTCTCAACCATCATCTTAAGATTTTGGTTGAGATGATTCATCTATCAAGAACTCATGGTATCAGAGCTAGTATGATCAAAGATCACGACTTCAAATCCTAGCAGCCTCCAATAACTCACAGAATAAAATTTCAGCACATAGTTTGGGGAGCTTCTGCACTAATCACTCTTCAAGCACAATGGTCATTCGAGTGAGAGAGCGTAAGATAGTAGGAATAAATATAATAGTTGGCATCAACCATCACCTTAAGATTTTGGTTGCGATGGTCCATTTATCACCTTCTCTCACCCCACAATTCTCCCGCTTCCTCGCTGGCCAACGACCCGCCACACTTCCTCTCCCGCACTTCTCACCGACGACGCGCAACACCAACCATGTCGTCCTCCAAGCGACCACCAGCACCAATTACCACAAACCTAAATTAATTTTTACCCAAACTCATATCAATATTAAAAATCTATAAAATATAAGAGAAACCCATTAATTTGATTATACTAATGCAATTAATGAATTAATTCTCATATCTAAGATCAAATTATCACTATGATTGACGAAATTTGTTAATTTGGACAGGAGATAAGGAGCTACCTTTATTAAGAATATATTAGGTTTAGTTTTTTTTAACTAGCAGGAAAGTCGCGGCTACGCCCGCGGCATCCAACTCTTTTTAGTGAAGATAAATTGCAACCAAAGAGCAAGAGCTATATATCTCCGCAATAACATTTTAATTAAGAGAATATGGTTTAAAGCTAATTTCTATATCAAGTTCTCATTTTGCCAAGCTCTCATTGATATAGCAACGACTTCTCATTACATCATACATATTTTTAAGACTTCGTCATAAATAACTTAAATATCAAGAGCTGAAAGTTGGAGGGGAAAGACTAAAGAGAGCTGATTCATTGTGGGAACTTATTAGGGAATACTATCCCATATTGAGTCATATAGGATCTTATTAAGATATTATGAGATAAGCATATGACTCCATATGGGATAGTATTCCCTAATAGAACTTAAATACGAAGTTCGTCAATGGAGGGAAATGTGCACAATGGTGGAGAAAAGTAATGAAACGGTTGTGAAAATGGTGAGTGACAACTCTAGCATCCTAATCACACTTCCACTTGAGTCTTATAGATTTAATTGACGGCAAAATTAAATGGGCTACATTTAAGAGTAAATATAAATATAAAAGTTCAAGGGGTATTATTGGGGATTCGGAGAGGCATAACTAAAAACAATTGAATAAGAAAGGGTACTAATAAGAATACCCAAAATTATTTTTTGTCCTGTTTACTGAGAATTTCAAAGATGCAATATATGCATATACCTTATTGACTGTCGTAGTTTAGCAGAATTCTTGTAGAGTAGACGAACAGTAGTAGAAGTAGTGCAAATAGATTACAGAATTCAAATGGCCATAGCTCTAGTTTTTATATGCGAGGAAATGTTAAAAAAAAAAGTCATTCATAGTTTGAGGACTGCGGAGGGCCAATATATATACAACGGTTTCAAAAGCAGAAGCAATATTTTTGAAGCAACAATTTTGCGAAGTTGCAAAAGCGACCAAAGTTGACGATGGAGACTGAATGAAAGTAATAAGCAATTACTCACTTGCTCTCCAGTCTCCATCGTCGTCATCCTTTATATCCGCAAAGCATCTCCCTCATGAACCATGATATAACATGCTGAATAATCTTGTCTCAAATGGTAGAGCTGCATAAAAAATCATATCATCATAAGAAAGAAAAACATGCATGTATGAACTAATAGGCAATGAGTACGTAATAAGGCAATATAAAAGTATGGGAATCAGAAGGAATCGTAGGTTGGTCCTACCCTAGAGGATCAACCTAGTTTTCTTACCTTATCTCAAAAAAAAAAAAAAAAAAAAAAAAAAAAAAAAAAAAAAAACTTATACTGCCTACTCACCTACATTTTACAATCTTAGTAATAGGTTTGTCATTCTTAACTCATTTTTTAAGCTTTTTTAGTCAAGCACACATAAAGCCATTCGATCTGCGCTCCACAAAGTAACAAAACAGTATGATAAACGACAAAGTAAATGTAGGTACTAAAAATTATAGATCAAAGTGATAAGATGGTTACCCTACTGCCTTCTCTAGTATCGGTTCATCAATCTTAATATAAAAAAAGCATCGCTTCTATTGACGGTGCATGAAAGACTGGAAGCGTAAACAAATAGGCAAAACAACCGCAAATTCTGCGTGTGTGAAACCAAGTAATGCACAAGAGTTGCCTAGCCGTTAATATAGATGTGGTTAAGGTCTAGAGGCACACTGAATATATTCCGACTTCCGACCTCCCAAATTCTCTCGCAGATATCTTGCTAATCTAAATTCAATGCTACGTCCCACAGATATAGGCATTAACAATCATATAGCATGTCTACAAAATCGTAACATATAAAAGAAGCAAAAAGCGTAATTATCAAGAGACAACATTGATGACCCCATCAAACATGCTAGGTTCCACGGGTAAAGAGAAGGTGTCCATGAGACCGATTGGTTTTCTGTTAATCGAAAAAATTGAGTCATCTGGAAAATATGTGTCGGCAAAAACAACTACTCAATCCAAAATCATTGCTGCTAAGATTATGCTCAAATTCGTACTACTGAGAGAAATATCATTGTTATTCACCATAAATCCCTCTCCTAAAACAAAGGAACACATCTCTTAGTGAATTTCTATGTTGGCAAACTTAATTTAATTGAATCTGACTCAAAAGCAACGTATTTGAACAACAAAAAAAGTTTTTCTTTGTTGGGTTTCCTCCCAAGTTTTGGCGGCTACTACATTTTTACATCCACCCTCAATGGAAACACAAATTCTCATTTGTGACGGTACATATCCGTCACTCTGGAGTGACGGATACCATTTTACCTCACAAAGTACCAACTTTTTCTCTCTGCAACACTATTCATGTGGTCTCATTTCTCCACTAACCCATTTTGTTACCATTTTAACTCACAAAATATCCGCCACAAATGGTGACCCGTCACACAAGGGAGACCAATTGCAATGGAAATTACCCTCTTTTTCCAACTTGCTTTTCCATTTCTCTTCCATCCATAGTGGTGCCAGCTTCCCGTTGTTCAAGGGTCTCTCCAACACAAGCTATGACCTTCAAACCTTTTGAAAGAGCATATGCAACTTTTTCTCCAACGAACTTCAAGGAAACAAAGAATAGGAGTAGAAAGGACAATTCAAAATCACATTTAAAAAAAATTTCAAAATTTCAAATGTAATATAACATGCACGGGCAATGATAATGAACCAAGTTGAGATGAAATGCTACCTCATTAGATCCATTTAGCAAAGCTCTCCTTTCAGAATGACCAAGGATGACCCATGGAATGCTCAAATCAGAAAGCATCTCCGCATGCGTTTATATAAATGTCCATTTACGTAAGAAAGCTTGTTAATTTCAAATAATAAACTAAAAAAACCAATCTGTAGAATCTTCATCAGATTATATTCTTACAAAAAATTAACAACTTCAGAGGTAAGTTTGCCAATCATAGAGAAACCATCGCACATTAATCGTTCTTCAACTAATGTTTTGCAGGAGCTCCAGTAAGCTCAGTACATCTATACACCCTCAGAAGTTCTATGGCAGAGAGCCTTTACACTAAGGAGAAAATTGGGGGTCATCCATCCTTCATAAATAAAAACATCCACAAGTTGGAAGATTTGGAAGAAGTCTATTCCCTACTTCGACTACATATCCTTACAGAATTACTTCACTTCCTCCCCTCCCCTTTCCTCCTCCAAGGCTCCAAATCTATATAAGTAGAGAAATTTCACTCTCTCCTTCCAGTCCCTGCCTCACCATTCTCTCATCTTCCCTACCCTCCTCCACATTAGAATGCAAACAAAGTGTAAAATGTGACTCAAAAGTCGAGTCTCCATTAAACTTCCATGAAAACGCCTAGTTTTGTTCCAGTTTTAGTCCATGTCCCTTCTTAAATGTTGCAACGCATTTAAAACGTATTGAGAACCAATAAACAGAACAATGAATACCAAGTCTTAGTGGAATATCCGTAAGTGTGAAATGAAGTTCTCAGCACACAAGGAGGCAATATATGTGAAATTATCATGATATAAGCAGATAAGCGGATGCATTTGCAACACAAACAATAGACCCAACCAAAATTCACCACTTCACAAACGATATACCATTTCATTAGCAGCAAGTCAAGAAGCCAAAACATGTTAGCTGGAGATAATACTCTTTTCAAGCAAAAACAAAACTCAAAAGCAAGGAGCCTCTACATACCTGACCTCACCGGTGAAGGACCACCTTTCTTAACCCAGCAATTTTGAGCAGCAACCTGAATTTCAGGCCTCAACTCGCTTTTCACCGAAGTAAGGAATACATATGGTGGGCTGACCATAACCTCTGCATTCCAAAAACAACAATTTAAGCCAACTCAAATATTTCAACATTAACATTAACACACTTGACTCATTTCATTTATTTTCTGCCCTTTAATTTGGTAATCTACTTTGACTGCAATTTTTTATTATATACAGTTGAACGTTAAGTGTGAATTGATACATCAAAGGGTGCGGTTGATGCTCATAATAAGTTATAAGACCATATAAATCAGATGGAGCTAGTGTAAACTACAAATCAAGTCTCTAAGAAAGCATTAACATTCACATTATCACTGACATAGTAACACCCGGATGAACTTACCAACAACATCAGTTGATGCAATTTTCCCGGCATTGAGAGTCTCAACTATCTTCTTCACCTCTCCAGTTGTACCATTCTACATACAAATCATTCCAACATTTAGTTAAGGAAGATAATAAACATATACTTAAGAGAGTAAAATGCCTTTCTTTCTTTTTCCCAAGGGGATAATAAGGGTGTCCAATCATTTCACGGCATGTTAAATCTCATCTTACAATATCTAGATGACTACATGCAAATCATTCAAAAACATACGACTTTTCGTCACTTTCTCTAATCGCTTTATGCCATTAATTTGTCTCCTCCTAAAGATTTCCAATCTCCTCACTTCAATCATGTTAGCCATTTTTTTCGGTGTTGCCTGTTGCTACTGCTATCACTAATTGTGAATTTAGAAAATCAAACTATACACATAAATCCTCAAAGTTAAACCAATATTATCACTGTCTAATCAACATCAACCTAAACCACACTGCTCACTAAAAAAAAAGGAAAATCCATATCTCGATAGTTCCAATACGCATTACTACGATACGATTTTGGCATACACAAGTACTTGTGTAAAGCGGCCTCACACATATTGTAAAACGGATCTTTTTAGTAACTACGAGCTACTTTTAGCATTTACGGGTCGTTTTTAATGCAGTTGTTGAACGAATTGAACCGAATATTAATGTAAAACCGTCTTATATACTCGATAGTATGATGATGCAACAAATCTGTAGAGTACATACGAATCTAGATCCAACAAAATTGGGTAAAAATCACATAAAAACGAAAATATATAGAAATAATAAACTCAAACAAAGAAACAAATGTGGATGAAATTAAATTGTAAATTCAGTACCAAAATAAATACTACCTCGTCTCAATCGATTGTTTACGTACGATTAAAATACTCCTCACAAATGACTAAAAATGTAAAGAACCGGATGACAGGGAGGAATTGCACAACGAACAAAGTTGGACACACCATAGTCAGTGAGATAACACTGTCACTTCTCTTTGACAATTAATCAAACATTTGGTGTTCAATATAAGAAAAAGTTCACTTTCAGGAATACAATAGAAAGACGATTATGTTAAAAGGTAGATAAGCATAATTAATTTACCTCCATTCTAGAATGGACCAAAAAATCGAACAAAATTTATGAGTCATCGACAGATTGTAGCCGTAGCCGAGTCATGAATGCAACTCCGAACGCAGAGACGACGCGGTCCTTCTACATCAGAATGACTTGTGAGCACAACTACACCATAATTAACAAAACGAAAAATAAATCGTAGGTACGGAATTGGAGTAGGCAAAAATTTAACTTGTAAGAAAAAATGAATCAGTGACGAAATAGCCCAAAAATCGGATCAAGTTAAAGAGAAAGAGAAGATTCATACCGTAAATCAACAAATAAGATAAAAGAAACAAAATTGGTGTTGAGAAGGAAGGAAGAGGGAAAAAAATGGAAGAGAAATGGAAAAGCAAGTTGGAAAAAGAGGGTAATTTCCATTGAGGGTGGATGTAAAAATGTAGTAGCCGCCAAAACTTGGAGGAAACCAACAAAGAAAGAAAGAAAGAATGGCTTTACTGTAAATATAGGTACAGTCAAAGGGTATAAGCCGCGCCAAAATATCAAAACCCCCTATTCTCTTTTTATATAAGATATAAGATATAAGATAAGACTAGGGACAGACAAATGGAAAGTAAGTGTCAATAAATACTTTAATGAGTAAAAAATGTACTACGAAAAGAACTCCGTGATAAGCATTAAACCATGATACATTCGGTATCAAAAGAGGAAACTATCGTTAATAATCCAAACAAGTAAACAAAAACTCGCTTAACGAGTGAACTCGTCAAATTTGCTTATCTACTTAGCACAAATTATTGTTTAAAACGGTAATATCCCTTTTGAAGGAAAACGGATTCAAATAGGTATCATATGATAAGGGTAGTTGTCTAGATAATACTTCCGCCATTCCAATGAATTCAATACATTTGCTTTTTGGGCACTATTTATATGTGAGGAGAATTTCTTATACAACTTCTAATGTATAACATAAAAGACAGTCATATGAATATCAATTTTTATAATTTTTAGTAATATGTAACTAAAGATATGAACAAAAGAAAATGAGCATTGATATAGAAGTATAAAACAAATGTATAAAATTCATTGGAATGGAGGAAGTGGCAAACAATATGCCTTGTTATCATTAATGCCTTGTTCTTTTGGACATAATTTCAGCTCATTTCAGTTCATTTTAGCTTGATTCAATTCAGCTCATCTCTTTGCAAATTAACTCTTACTTCTGTCCAGCTTCATTATATTCAGTTCAGTTCAGCTCTTTTTCAGCCGAAAAGAACGGGACCTAAGTGGTAGTAATTCGATCCAGTGTGCCATTAAAACGAATATTATCATCTTAAACAAAATCTATAAATATTATTAAAAGGGTAAACCTTAAAAGTCACATAGACAATGCCACCTCGCATTACTAAATGTCACCTTGCATTACCGAAATTCCACGTCACCAATCCTCCATGCATGTAGTATGACGTGTTTAATTAAGAGGGTAATTCACGTTCGTATAATGATCCATTTAAAACGATACACAAATTAAAAAATATTTACATAAAAAAAATTAGCATAACAAACATTAAAATTTGGCATTTTTAATTTCTAGATAAATTAAAAATTAATTAAAAATCAAAATTCATACTAAATTTTAAATTTCTACATTTATTCTTAGAATATTTTAAGTAAAAAATAAATATCACATAATTCTAATTTTACGCCGTTTATGAAATAATAAAGAATTTGTAAATATTAAGGTAAATACTAACATACTTAACATTAAACATTGAGATTTTAATTTTTAAAACTACAATTAGTTAAACGGAAAATAAAAGTTTACATCACTTTAATTTTAAATTATTTATATGTGCAACGAACTCCTTCTTAAATATTATTGCAATAAACTTGCTCAGTTTCATTAAATTAAATACATATGTAAATCTATAAATATGATTTATAAATAAAAGGGAAGACAAAATATCTATCATTTTTTAGTTCGTATGATAACCCCCTAGACAATTCTCATGCAATGTGGATTTTGTAAAAAGAAAAAAGAAAAAAAATTAAAGTAAACCTTTTATATTTCATTTCTCATTACTCTATATTTATGTCTATATTAAATTTGTTAATAATGAAAGTGAATGCTCAAAAGTCATAAAACATTTATACATATTTATGTATATATTAAATTTGGTAATAATAAAAAAAAAGTCATAAAATGCATCCTCATTTGACTATAAATGTTTGATGGAAGACAACATTTGTGAGCCAAAATTCAAGCGAATATTTTTTTACCCTCACCACCAAAAGAATTATATATGTGTGTTAATAATCTTTCTTATCATTTTATCAACATCAAGGTAAGTGTACTCAGGTTTTAAATTAATAATTTATTTATTTATTTTTAAGTCCCATTGGTTATGAAATAATCTTCACATTTTTAACCTTCACATATATGTTGTTTTGTTCTCATTTAGGGGCTATCAAGATTTGTGGAGTTGTGTTACTCATAGGTAAATATACTTACATCTTTATGATTCAATACCCTATTTCTTACATTATTTAAGGAAAAACTTAAATTAATAACGATAAGGTTAATATTACATAAATCAAATTCCACCATTTTGTTTTTTATTAATCATTCAATGGATTTTTTTTAGGGATAGTTCGTTGGAGAAAAAAGACTATTTGAAGAAAAGAAATACTAGAATTGCTTAAACAAATATTCCCTCGATTTCACTCAATACTATGTTATAAACTAACTACAAAATTGACAACATGAATGTGAATGACTAATTGTTTTTAGGTTCATAAATAAAATTTAGTATTTCAGAAACTTTCAAATGTATGTTTTATTTGGTTATGTGTTTCTTTTTTATTCATCATTTTTCCTTTGAAAAATAACTCTCATAAAATGAAATTGGAGTTGCGAGGATCTCAATCTTATTAACAAGTTGGACAAAAAAATTCTATTGACATAGATAATGACTAAATGTAAATTATTACCTACTTCCTCCATTCAACTCCACGCTACCACTTTCCTTTTTCACGTTTGCCAACACGTGTTTTACGCGGTAAATATCGTTAGTTACGTATTTGCAAAAAATATAAAAGTTAGATATTTTTAATATATCCGTAAAGACGAATCAAACAAGATCTCACGTGAATATATTTTCACTTACGTATCGAGAGAAAATTGAAATTGAATACTCACTTATGAATAGTGTACAAAAATGAAACTGGTAGAGTAGAGTTGAATGAAGGAAGTAATATTTATGCGTACATGTCATATTATCTAATCCATATGTCTTATAACACATAAGAGATTGCAATGAGATTTGTAGTAGGCTATTACTTAACTCATTTTATCATTTATGCAAAAATATAAAATTTAGAATTTTTGAGAAATTGGTATAGATGATATAGTAAGACTAGCATTTATTAGAGTTCATAACTATGCTACTATATGATTTATGACAATTAAAATATTGAGAGGATAAAAAATCTTATAATTCTATTTGTTTTAAGCTCCTTACATTGTGAGATTTATTATTCTCAAAAAAAAGAAGGAAAAAAAAAGAGAATAATTCAACATTATACATTAATTTGCCCTTTCGTCTTTACCTACTAACTTTATTTGCCGGAAGATAAAGCGACGTGCAAATTTTTACATAGAAAATTTAGTACAAAATTTATACAATCTAATCAAAAACCAACCTTAAGCATTTGATGGGGCATATTCTGCACCCGCTGACCGAGTCAACATATTGAGCAAGGTCAAAGCCAAAAGACAACAAGTCAAAGGAAAAACAGCCTAACCGACGCAACCTGTAGGCCTGTCACTTGGGTCTCGGCTCGGCAACTAGCCGGCCGAGAAGTATATCCACGTACTCACATCCAGTCCCCTCGGCATGGAGTCAACCAAGCCTGCCGGCCTGCCATGGGTCCCTCGGCCGAGGGTAAGATAGTCTTTCCACCTGCTATGCCACTTGGCCACTTGGCCATTACATGACAAAAGGTGAAAGTCTATAAATACTCCACTTCTCTCATTGAGAAAAGGATCCCAAAACTCACTGTATAATCTGGTATAAACTCACTTATCTCTCTACAATATACTTTGCCAAGTTAACACACAACTTATCTCTTTAAGTTTACTGACTTGAGCGTCGGAGTGAGTACGCTCGGTACCAAGCCGAGCCCTCAGTTTGTTCATCTTTACAGGAGAGAGTGAAAGGAAGAGACGAGCAACGACATCATTATACAAGCTTACGTGGTCACAAAACTGCTCCGAAATTACACCCGGAACAATTGGCGCCGTCTGTGGGGAGAAGATACTAAAAGCTAGTCACCTACCTTACAAAAAAAAAGAACCAAAACCATTCAAAGAGCTAAGAAGATGTCAAAACAACAAGAAACTATGACTGAGGGAACTGCATTCTTCCAGGATGACACGTTCCCTAATTCTGAGATCGGGATGCCGAAGGAGTTCGGGATGCCAAAAGAGCCAGAAACACCGCTGCCTACCGACCAAGTCACCGTCATGGGACATGTGGTCGATGCGGCCAAATTGATGCTATTCCTGGACCTAATGGGTAGTACGCCGATCACCCCTGTCACGACGACGGTGACGGCAGCGCATCCACAGGTGACCAGGGCCCATAAAGTGACTCCGAACAACTTAACCGGAGTGATACAAGGAGCTGGGCATGCTAGGACGCCGGCGGAGCCCGTGCTCCCAGTGGCAGACCTAAGTCCTTCCCCCACTCGCGGGAGGACAGCGTCGCCGCGGCAGCAACGAGGCCTGCCCCGAAGGAACGAAAGAAGTCCGACTCACCAGAGTCGGGCAAGAAGACCTTCCCGCCAGATGGAGATAAGCCAGACTAGGGTTGCGAGGAGCCGATCGCCGCGTGTCATTCGACACATGGTCAGACAGCCCCTCAGTGCCTATGTCCTGGAGGTCCCGGTGCCGACTAAGCTGAAGCTGCCGCCCATATCATACAAAGGGGATAGCGACCCGACCGACCATGCCGAGGCTTTCGAGTCGTACATGTCGGTATGGGAGCAGCCCGATGAGGTGTGGTGCCGAGTCTTCCCAACGACCCTGCATGGAATGGCTCAGAGTTGGTACAAGGGGCTACCTAATGGCTCGGTATACTGTTATGCCGACCTGAGAGACAATTTCATAGCCCAGTATGCTTGCAACAAGCGAAGGGCCGTGGAGACATCAGATCTCCTGACTATCCGACAGGGGGAGGACGAGTCCCTCCGGAGCTACGTCAAGAGATTCGACGCTAAGGTTCAGCAGATCCGTGAGCTGAACACCGAACTGGCGGCCTTCGCGCTGATGAAAGGCCTCCCGAAAGGCGAGTTCAAAAACGAGCTCATCAAGTGCGAAGACCTCAACTTAGACTCCGCCAGGAAGATGGCCGACCGAGCCGTAAAGGTGGAGGACTATCACAAGACCTGGGTAGGCCACAGTGAAGTTGGGCACCCAGAGAGGAAGAGCCGCCGGGACAACATAGATGAAGGTCGCCGTGACGTTAATAGGTCACGGCCTGAGAGATTTAATAGGAAACAGAGCTCGGCGGGTGCCGGGGGGAGTTCGGGACCGTACAACCAGAAGCGGTACAGTAGTCTCACCCCCCTGGTCGCCTCTCCAGCCGAGGTCTTCACCCTAAGCAAGAACGACGGACAGAAGTGGGCAAGGCCCCCCAAGGCGAGGGGGGAAGGTGACGCAAGTCAGTTTTGCGAATACCACGGCCACATCGGCCATAAAACTGACAACTGCCGCCACCTAAGGAACACCATCGAGGAGCTAATCCGAAAGGGGAGCCTCAGCAAGTATGTAGCTGGAGGCCCAGGAGCAAGCTCCGTTGGGGCGAATAGAAAATCCGTTTTTCAACGGATGGGAGTGATCCAGGTTGTCATCGGGGGAAACGAGAACGGTGGGTCAGCTAATGGGCACAAACGGCACCTAAATGAGCTTTACCAAGCCATCAACTTTGTGCCCACCACAGCGATCCCCGCTTCCACCATCCCCGATATAACCATCGGAAAGAAGGACTACGAAGGAGTCGTTGCCCCGCACAGCGACCCGCTCGTAGTCCACCTAGATATAGCCAACCACTTGGTCAAAAGGTGCCTGATTGACAGAGGCGCCTACACGAACATCATGTTCAGGGAGTGCTTTCTCAATCTCGGTCTGAAGATTGGAGACCTGAGCCCCTGCACTAACCCGCCGTACGTCTTTTCTGCGGGCCGGCCTGGTACCCCAGGGTTAATCGGGATGCGGTGATGTTCGGCCAAGCGGATGCGGCCAAAAATGTTTTATCTGAGTTCGTGGTTATTGATGGTTCGTCTGCCTACAACGTTCTCATAGGCCGGGTCACTTTGAGCGAGGCCGATGCTGTGATGTCCATCCGGGCCCTGACATTGATGTACGTCTCGGACCGGGGGGAAGCACAAAAGCTCGTCTCAAAGGACGAGAGAGATGAAATCGTCAACATCCTAGTATCTGCCAGAGGGTGCAACATGCAATCCCTCAAAGTGGCGAAGAAATCAGAGAAAGGGAAGAGCCCATCCTTGCAGCAGGAGGGCGATCCGATGAATACCAATGTCGGCATGGTCGAAGGAGCCCAGACCGAGGAAGTGGAAATTGACCCGGAGCGCACCGTAACTATCGGTGCCGACCTGGAGCCAAAATTCAGAGCCGATCTCCTAGACCTGCTGAGGAAGAACAAAGATGTCTTCGCATACTCAGCTGCCGAGATGCCAGGCGTGAGCCGGGAGGTGATCGTTCACAAGCTGAACGTACTCTCCACCGCTCGCCCTGTCAAGCAGAAGATGAGGAACTCCTCGGCCGAGAAGGACGAGGCCATCAAAGCTGAAGTAGACAAATTACTAGAGGCGGGCTTTATAATGCCTTGTACTTACCCTGAATGGCTAGCAAATGTTGTAATGGTGAGGAAGTCGTCAGGGGCGTGGAGGATGTGTGTTGATTTTACCAATCTTAATAAAGCGTGCCCTAAAGATTGCTATCCCTTGCCTCGAATAGATAGTTTAATAGACGCCACAGCAGGCTACACTATGCTGAGCCTGCTAGACACCTTCTCAGGGTATCATCAGGTATTCATGGCCGAGGAAGACATGCCTAAATGCGCATTCATCACCATACACGGCACATACATGTATAAAATGATGCCGTTCGGTTTGAAGAACGCTGGCGCAACATACACTAGGCTGGTGGACAAAGTGTTCCAAAATCAAAAAGGGCGAAACATCGAGGCTTACGTCGACGATGCTATTGTAAAAAGCAAGTCTGACAGTGAACACTTGGCCGATTTAAGCGAGACATTTTGTTCACTAAGGAAATATAGAATGAAGCTCAACCCAAAGAAATGTAACTTCGGTGTCCGGGCCGGCAAGTTCCTCGGCGTGCTTGTCAGCGCCAGGGGAATTGATGCCAATCCGGAGAAAGTCCAAGCAATACTGGACCTACCGGAGCCGAGGAATCGAAAAGAGGTTATGACGCTGACCGGGAGAATGGCGGCTCTTGCCCGCTTCATCTCTCGGTCGGCCGACAAGAGCACACCGTTCTTTAAAGTCTTTGAAAGGGAATAAAAACTTCACCGGGGGGGGAGGAACAGAGCACGCTTTCGAGCAACCGAAAGCTCACCTTCGACACTACCGACCCCGTCCGGCCGATCTTTGGGGAGACGCTATATCTATACTTAGCGATTACCTCGGCCACGGTCGGTCTGCGTAATCGTCAGGGAAGAAAATAAGCAGCAATACCCAATTTACTTTATCAGCCATACACTGCTGGACGCCGAAAGGAATTATCCACTAATCGAAAAGGCAGCCCTCGCCGTCGTCGTTGCCGCAAGGAAGCTGAAACCCTACTTCGATGCACATCCCGTGACAGTCTTAACCGACCAGCCATTGGAGAAAGCATTAGAAAAATTCGAAAAATCCGGCAGACTTATCAAATGGGCAGTGGAGCTCTCCGGCTTCGGCATTCAGTACAAACCGAGGCCTTCGATAAAGGGACAGGCGCTTGCAGACTTCTTGGCCGAGTGCACTTATCAAGAAGAATCACATCCCGGCGTGTGGGAAGTATATACCGACGGGTCCTCCACGGCGAACAGCTCAGGAGCCGGCATCCTTATCATCAGCCCTAACGGGGACGAGTTTGAGTACGCCATGAAGTTTACCTTCTTGGCCTCAAATAACGAATCCGAATATGAGGCGGTGATAACTGGAGTCGAGTTAGCTAGAGCTGCCGGGGCGGAGCATGTTGTGTTGAAAACAGATTCGCTCTTAGTAACTAACCAAATCCGAGGAGAGTATGAGACTCGAGACGATGGGATGATAAGGTATCTGGAGAGGGTAAAAGCTGACACCTCAAAATTGAAATCTTTCCAAATACAGTGCATTCCCAGGTCTGAGAATAACCGAGCCGACGATCTCTCAAAACTTGCCAGTTCAAGCATCAAGAATGTCAGTCGAACCGTGCTGGTGGATATCAGAAATGCTAAAAGCATCACTGAGACCGTCGGCATGGCGGGCGACATCGAAGCCGAGACAACGTGGATGACTCCGATAATGAAATGCAAATTGACAAATGAGTTGCCGGAGGACCGCAGTCTGTCTCAGAAGATAAGAAGGATCGCCGCAAGGTACTCAGTGTTCGAAGGAGAATTGTACAGAAGGTCTGTAATAAGACCACTCTTGAAATGTGTCGGCCCAGCCGACGCGGAGCTCATACTGACAGAGATTCACGAAGGCATCTGTGGACATCACATGGGGGCGAGAACGCTAGCCCACAAAGCTCTCCGAGCCGGCTACTTCTGGCCTACCATGCTGAAAGATTCCAGAGCAAAAACCAAGAAGTGCAAGAATTATCAGATGCATGCTCCGGTAATACATGCACCTTCCCGAGACCTGCAACCGGTGCTTAGTCCCCTTCCATTTGCATAGTGGGGGATGGATTTACTAGGACCATTCCCGACGGCCTCCGGAGGAAGAAAGTACCTGATTGTCGCCGTTGACTACTTCACCAAATGGGTCGAGGCTGTCGCGGTACCTGCCAAGACCACGGCGGCCGTAAGAAAGGTGATTTGGGAGAACGTCATAACTCGTTTTGGGTTACCCCAAGTCATGGTATTTGACCACGGCCGAGAGTTTTGGAGCGACATGGTGATGAATTGGTTGGAAGAGCTTGGTATCAAATTTGCATACTCCTCCGTCTGCCACCCTCAGAGCAACGGGCAGGCGGAGGCAGCTAATAAAATAATCCTGAACGGGTTGAAGAAGAAGGTTGAAGATCTAAAGGGAAGATGGGTTGATGAACTACCCGGCGTCCTGTGGTCCCTTCGAACCACAGAGAAAGAAGCAACATGGTACAGTCCATTCCACCTAGTCTATGGGTCTGAGGCCGTCCTGCCAATTGAAGCAGCGGTGCCAACATTCAGAACGCAAACCTTTAACCTGATCGAAAATGAGGAAGGCCTGAGAGCCTCCCTAGACCCGGTCGAAGAAAGTCGAGATACGGCACGGCTCAACTTGGCAGTATATCAAAACCGAATGAGAAGAGCATACAACCGTAGGGTCCACAAAAGGCACTTAAGAGTAGGAGATCTAGTCCTGAGAAAGTCGGCCGCAACCAACAAAGGAAACATCCATGGTAAAATGACGGCCAACTGGGAAGGACCCTACAAGGTGGTTGAAGAAATGAGGCCGGGGACATACCGGCTGACAGACATGGAGGGTGTGCCTCTAATGAGCCACTGGAACACAGACAACCTTAGGAAATACTTTGTATAGCGGCGGAGGTGTCCGAGACCGTTGTGGGCACCCCAACGCGTGATTATATCTTATGAAGAATGATCTAAGTTTTCCATCGAAATGCTTGTCCCCTCCGTAGTCGTACCAAGGTAGACGCCACGACCAAAGCCGGGCAGTCACCACAAATGCAGTTGATACTCGCGAAAGCGACCAACATGCTTAGTAGACGCCACGGCAGTCACTACAAATGCAGTTGATACTCGCGAAAGCGACCAACATGCTTAAGAACGTATAAGTACAGTTGAGAACGCAAATCTGACTGCCTCGGCCAATCCGGGAGTGGCAGAGGAAGCGATCAATACGTCTATAGATACGAACGGTGTCGAGCCGTAACCTCGATTGCCTCGGCCAAAGCCGGGAGTGACGGGGAAAATCGACCGATACGCTAACATGTTCACAACAGCAGTTGGGAAGCGCAAATCTGACCGCCTCGGCTAAGACCGGGAGTGGAGGAGGAAGCGACCGACATGCCAACATGTTTAAAAACGTTTAAGTACAGTTGAGATACGCAATCTAACTGCCTCGGCCAAGCCGAAGGTAAAAACGAAAAAGCGCTCAATATGTTTAAAAACGTAAGAAGACAACTGAATGGAGGGCAAATAAACAAACTTTATTAAAAATTTTTACAAGGTAAAACAAAGTCGACGGCCGTCCCCATAGGGATAGCCTAAGCATAACCTACCAATGTTTAACAAAAAAAACGAAGGAACAACAAAAGGTTACAAACATCAAGACTTGAAGCGCCAAAAGGATGGCAGGGAGGAAAGGCTCAATAGTTGGCCCCCGAACAGCTGAAGCTGTCCGAAGGGCCGGGTGAATCTGGTGACGACCGCCCGTCTCCCTATGCTTGTTGCTGCTCGCCACCGGCAGTAGTAGCAGCATCACCAACAGTGGGCGGCCCAGAAGACGACTTGGCAGCTTCACCTGCCTTTGCCCTCTCAGCCTCCTCCCTAGCCTCCTTCACCTTTGCAGCATGGGCCGCCTTGGCCGCCGCTTCCTGAGCAGCCTTCGCCGCCTTCGCCTCATCCGCGGCCTTCGCCTCCGCAGCAGCCGCCTTCTCATCAAGAAGCCTATCAAAATCTTGCCACGGGAAGGTACCTTCAGGAAGGAGCTCTCTAATCGCATCCCTGGTAGCATCTTCAGCTTGGTCCCGGTACCGGGCACACATGTCAGAGATGATGACGGTTTTTAACGTCTCAATATCCTTCTCCCTCTGAGCAAGGATAACTTTGGTGCTCTTGTGCTCCTTCGCCTCGGCCGAATGCATGGACTTCCATCTTTCCCTCTGCTCAACCATGGTATTATAACCGCCCTGAAGTTTGTCTCTCTCTCCTCCCGCAGCTTGGCGACATCAGCCAACGCCGACTCAACCTTGGCTCTCTCGGCCAGGACCGCCTTCTCAGCGTCCTCCTTAAGCTTCCGCTCATCAAGGAAGTCCTTCATGGTGGCCAGGAAGTCCTTCTTCGTCCTCTCGGCCTCCTTCTTAGCAGCGGCAAGCTCAAGCCTAAGCCGTTCGAGCGCAGGAGCTGCTTGAGCCATGAGCTTTTCTTGCTCGATGATATGAGCGCCTGCGCGACTTCAACCCACTTCACCAGCCTTTTGGCCAGCCTTATGCCGTCCGCCCTGAGCTGAACGGAAGAAGCCTTCTCGGACGAGGAGTCGGCGGTGACATTTTTGTCGCCCGTCTGCACAGGCTGCTTCTCCAATTGCCGCTCGGTGAGAACAACAGCTGGCGACGGCTGATCTATAAAAAATCCAGACAAAGCGTCCATGTCAACATTCATTGACATATCAGAAAGCCTGTCATCAGGAATGCCTAAAGAACCTGCTAAATCCGAGCCATGTGTTAGATCCGTACCAGTCCTGGCCTTCTTGGATTGAGGGCCGGCTGACCCCTCCTCTTTCCCTGCCTCGGTAACAGCAGCAGCAGCAGGCGTTGCTTCCTTCCTCTTATTTGAAGGAGGAGGAGCCTCCAGAACGGTGACGTCCTCATCAACATTGACGACCACCTTCTCCTTTTGGACTACGGGGATTGGAGATCGGGTCGGAGTTGACGTCGTAGCCGCCGAAGACATTGCTCTTGGTTTTCGGCGCGACACGTGTCCGCCAATCTCTGCCTGAGCCGCCCCCACATCCATAGCTTTCAACGCCTGCTCCATTAGTTCGTGCGGGGCCAGTCTGCGATCACGCGGTGCGGCCCTAGGGTGCAGCTCAACAACTCTCCCGTCCTGGTCAAGACCCAACTTGTTTAGGATGGAGACAGACAGATCCCGGCCAAATCGATCTGCAAGAAACAAAGTCAATAGTTAAGCAAAAGAAGTAAAACAAGGCTCAAATACAGAAGCATAAAAGCAAAGGTGGGCCTCATACCGACCCCACTCACCCTGGCCGAGGGCCGGTATGAGGCCGACGTGGCAAAGCAGCTCGTCTTGAAGGACGATCTGCGTCGAAGGCATCCATCCCTTCGGCGTGCCATCCTTCGTCGCCTCGAACATACTCATTGCCCGCGTTTCGTCCTCTTTAAGATAGACCTTCTTGGCGTCCATCTTAAGTTTATTACGGGAGACATATCTTTCATGCTCCCCCTGACTCTCACACCGCAAATTGACGCGGCGCTGGAAGGACCGGGGCAATGGATAGTCTTCCGGAACCTCGACGTATACCCACCGCCCCTTCCAGTCTTTGCAAGATGTCAGCTTGGTGACGGTCACATAACCCGGCTCCGTCTGTACGCTGTACCACCCCGTGCCGCCTAGGGTAGTCTGCCGAAGATGGTGGAGCCGGCGGAATAGGTTCACCGTTGGGGCCTCTCCCTTAAAGAGACAGAACCATACAAAGCCAATAATCGTCCTGATGGCCAACGGATGCAGTTGTGCCACGGCGACATTCATGGCTTTAATTATGGCCGCGACGTGTTCATTAAGAGGAAATCGAAGCCCATACTCCAGATGTCTGATGTACACACCGATACAGCCTTCGGGAGGGTAACAGACTGCCTGATCACCCTCAGGGACAATAATTCTATACCTCCTACCGAAGGAGTAATGATCTTCAAAACGTTCAGGCCCGGAGACACTAGCGAACTTGTTCGTCCAAACACGATCGGGTTTGATCGAGCAGGCTTCGCCGTGCCACAATTACTGCGGCCTCTCACCATCAGATTGGGTCTTTTTGATGCGTGTCTTTTATATAAGGTTTTCACCTCTTTTTTACACGCATTCTTGTGCTTTTTATGTAGCATCTGGCTACAAATACCCCCGAATATTCTACTTTGGTCCGTTTATTGTAATTTGCAGGAATTGACCGAGGAGGAGCTAAATCGAGCCTTAATTGTCCTGATTGTATGCATTCATGGGAAATAAGGAGCCGGAGTTTAGGAATCCTACACTTGGAGGACGTATGAGCTGAGTTAAGGAAGATATTCAAGTCCTGATGCGCCTATATAGCTCGATCGAGTGCTTTAGTGCTCGATCGAATGCTTTATACACTCAATATTGGTCGATCGACCAGTTCATGGAGTCGATCGAGGAGGTTCAGCAGGCAGTGCTCGATCGAGAGGATGTCCTAGCTCGATCGAGTGACTTGGACGTCGATCGAGTAATCATCTTACTCGATCGAGGGGATTTCGTGTGTTTTTGGTTTATTTCCGCCTAATCTTTTATGGGCTTTTGTAATCAGTCCATAGATTAGGTTTAAGATGTTTTTACAAAGATAAGATCGAGGAGAACACTACGTTACTCCCATCTCCTTTACGACGTACATTTTCATCTGTTACTTTAGTCACTGTTCCTTTGGAATTCTACTCTCTACCTTGCTACTCGGATTCGGTATTATCAATTTAATTATTTCTTTATCGTATTTATTGTTTTTAATTCCTTTTCTCTCTTTACCTTATAATCGTTCAATCAATTAGATTATTCATCATGTTTAGTTTTAATTGTTTGGTCATTGTTATTGTTAATCTGACAATTATGAGTAGCTAATTTCCTATGCTAAGACTATAGGGGACCCATGATTTGAAGGGAGAGTAATCGATTTACTAGGTTAATACCGGTACCGTCTTTGTTGCTTAAATGCTACAAATAACTGTAATTGCCTAATTGAGTCGACGCAATTAGACCCTTTTTCTTAGTGGACCTTGACCTGGACCGAAAGGTTGGAAGGGGGAGACTAGTAGCGAACAATAGAGTATTGCAGCGAGGGCGAAAGTTAAACTGTTTACGCTTTAGGGTGAATTAAGGACCGAAAGGTGACGTTCGCTACCCCTTAGACTGTACCGCATTGACCTGAGATCTAGATTACTCGACCAGATAATTATGGTGAACCGCTTGTCTTAGCTATCCTCTTTTATCTGTTAACTCCTCCTTTTATTTCTCTTTTCCTTACTCTGTTAGTTTAGAAATCACAATTTATAAACCCCCAAAATTGGTTACTTAGACGAGCCTAGTTTTAGCAAATCAATTTCCTACCTCTCTGTGGATTCGACCCGACTTCCCTAGCTATATTAGTTAGTTGGCCGGTTGGTTATTTTTGACAGTACGCGACGATGACGTGTCAAATTTTGGCGCCGTTGCCGGGGAGGTGGCGCATTTTTGTTGCTTAAATTAAGTTTGTCTCTCGTCTCAAGGAATTCATTCCTTGAGGCTGATCTCATTTTTTTTGCGAAGCTTTGAGTAGTTTTGCAGGTTAGTAGCCTATTTGTCAAAATGCCTACGATTACAGAGCATACAGAGCCATGTGGTAGATGCGGCGAGGAAGGGCACGATCTTTTTGAATGTACGGCAGGCGTGGAGCGTGCCCTTGCATATAAGAAGTTCAAGCAGGGAGTTCCTTTCTCCCAGTTATATGACGAGATAAAGAGCGTTTCTACCCTTCCTACACCGGTACCACGACCGGTCTCTCCCTCTTCAAGAGAAGAAATTGCCGAGTTGAAATCCATTATGCTTTGAGTATGTCACGAAATCGATACGGTCATATCGAATTGAAAGAACAAGTCGCACGCTTGACACAAAGCGACGGATCAAGCCAAGTTTATTCCAATTTGCGATCCAGTCAGTGCAATGAACTTCCAAAATGACCCTCTTCATGAAGAAGACAAAATATTGGCAGCTAATGATGATTCAGATGATGATTTAGACGAGTTCTTGCGAAATACTTGTCTGCGTGTGCGGAACCACTGATCGAGCAACTCATCTACTCGATCGAGCGGTTCTAATCATCCAAATCACTCGATCGAGTGACACCGCGGTCGATCGAGAAGTACAGAACTCCAAGTTACTCGATCGAGAGACCATGTTGAAGAAGACACTCGATCGAGTGTCAAGATAGGTCGATCGAGTGATATTGAAGAAGAAACTGGTCGATCGACCAAGAAAGGTACTCGATCCATGCATTAAGTGGCGGAATTCCTAATTCAAGATCTAATACCGCCACCGTGTCATCTTCCCCTGCTGTGGAGACGTCACGCGTTGATAAGGGTAAAGGAAAGGTTGCGGGACCACTTATCGCTACCAGGGTACCCTTCCCAAGTCGTCGAAGGACGCAAGGGTCGAGCAACAAAGACGGTAAGTTCGTGGACATCGTGAAGAACCTCCGTAATCGTCCCGTTTTCAACTTGTTACTCAGGTTCCTACTTACGCTAAGTTTATGAAGGATATTGTGACGCGTAAGAGGAATTTGAGCGAATTTGAGACGATTTCATTTATGGAAGAGTCTAGTAACCTGCTGTTAAATAAGGCCCCTCCAAAAATGAAAGACCCGGGCAGCTTTTCTATTACCTGTGTCATAGGTAATATGGTTATTGATAACGCCCTTTGCTATTTAGGTGCCGATGTCGTGTCATGCCCCTTCTTGTTTGCAAGCAATTGAAGATGAGTCACTTCAAGGTGACTAACATTACCCTACAGATGGCCGATAGATCTGTTAGGAGACCTTTAGGTGTCTTGGAGGATGTGCCTGTGAAAATAGGCAAGCTTTACATCCCCGTAGATTTCATTGTTTTGGATATAGCTGAGGACACCCGGACCCAAATTATTTTAGGAAGACCGTTCCTTTGTACAGCTGGGGCCGTTATTGATGTCAGACAAGGGCGTCTGACTCTTGCAGTAGGGGATGACGCTATCACATTCAGTTTGCCTAGCACTTTAGCCCACCCAATGATAGAGGACACTTGTTATTCGGTCGATATCATTGATGAGTCTATTTATGACTTCTGGTCGGGTTCTTTTATGAAGGACCCACTGGAAGCTCTCATGCTTTTTGATGAGTGTGCAGATAGCCCAGAGGACGATGACGCTGCGTTGGATTTGCTTGTTGATGATCTAGATGAGCACGAGGGAGAGCAGGTGGAACAAATGATCAGCACTCTTTGCTCCATTGAGGTAAAGGTACCAGAACGTAAGTCTCTCCCATCTCATCTTAAATACGCTTTTCTAGACGATACGAGCAAGATCCGTCATTGTTAGTGCCAAGCTTAGTGATGATCGGCTAACCTCTTTGTTAGTCAGTACTTAAGAAAAACAGGAAGGCAATGGGTTATTCACTGGATGATATCACGGGGATTAGTCCCGATATTTGCATGCACAGGATAGAGTGGAGGAGGATCACAAACCTTGCGGGCGGTGGTCGGCGTCGAACCGAGAAGATGCGAGGATGTTGTGATGGGCCGAGGTAATGAAGTCACTGGATGCGGTATTATCTATTCGGTAGGTAATTCTAGATGGGTAAGCCCCGTACAGGTAGTCCCGAAGAAAGGAGGGACAACTGTAGTTAAGAATGAGAAAAATGAATTAATACCTACCCGAGTAGTGACCGGTTGGCGGATGTGCATAGACTACGGACATACAAATTAATGCCGCCACTAAGAAAGACCACTTCCCCCTTCCTTTTATTGATCAAATGGTAGAAAGGTTAGCCTCTCATAAATTTTTCTCGCTATTTAGATGGGTATTCGTGGTTCTTTCGGATCCCTATCCACCTGCACGATCGTGCCAAGACTACATTTACCTGTCCTAAGGGCGTTTTTGCGTATCGCAGAATGCCTTTTGGTTTGTGCAATGCCCCCGCCACCTTCCAAAGGTGTATGATGGGGATATTTTCAGAGTATATTGAGTCTATCATGGAAGTTTTTATAGACGATTTCAGTGTATATGGAAGTGATTTTTCCGACTGTCTGTGTCTAACCTTGAGAAAGTGTTGCAGTTACTGTATTGAGGTTAACCTTGTCTTGAATCGGGAGAAGTGCCACTTTATGGTCAACGAGGGAGTTGTCTTAGGGCACTTGGTTTCTGATAGGGGAATAGAAGTTGACAAAGCAAAGGTGGAAGTGATTCAGCAATTACCACCTCCTGTTAATGTTAAGGGGGTGAGGAGCTTCCTTGGTCACGCTGGCTTTTATCGCCGGTTTATCAAGGATTTCTCCAAAATTGCTAAACCACTTACAAAATTGTTGCTTAAAGATGCCCCTTTTGTGTTTATCGACGCTTGTCTTTCTCGCTTTTAACAGTTAAAGCAGGCCTTAGTCTCCGCGCCGATCATACAACCTCCCAATTGGGACTTGCCGTTCGAGATCATGTGCGACGCGAGCGACTATGCACTAGGAGCGGTGCTAGGCCAGAGGAAAGACAAAGCCCTGAATGCTATTTACTATGCGAGCCGAACTCTGGATGAGGCTCAAGTGAAGTACACTACCACTGAGAAGGAGCTTTTAGCTGTAGTTTATGCCTTAGAGAAGTTTCGTACTTATTTAGTTGGGTCAGAAGTCACTGTTTTTACTGACCATGCAGCTTTGAGGCATCTCCTTGCCAAGAAGGAGGCTAAACCGCGGCTACTTAGATGGATACTCCTTCTTCAGGAGTTTGACCTGCAGATCAAGGATAAGAAAGGAGCCGAGAACGTTGTAGCTGATCACTTGTCGCGATCGATGCGACAAGAAGAAGGAAGATTCTCTCCCTATTGATGATTCTTTTCCTGACGATACTTTAATTGCTGTTATATCGTCTATTGTTGACCAGGAACCCTGGTATGCAGATATAGCTAACTTCGTTGTAAGTGGCAAGCTGCCGCCCGACCTTTCTTCTCTCGGCGAAGAAGCGTTTTACGTATAACGCTAAGCAAAGATTTCCGGATGACCCTTACTTGTTTAAGGAATGTGCAGACGGTCTCTACAGACGGTGTATTCCGCAGTGGGAGACCAAAATAGTCCTGGAAGGCTGTCACTCCTCTTCATATGGTGGTCACCACGGTCCATCGCGCACCGTGGCTAAGGTACTTCAGTCTGGTTTTTACTGGCCTTCTTTGTTTGCTGACGCCAAGTCTTTTGTTTCAGCTTGTGATGCATGCCAACGATCAGGGAATATTTCGAAGAGACATGAGATGCCACAAAACGGCATCCTAGAGGTTGAGGTTTTCGATGTCTGGGGCATTGATTTCCAAGGACCGTTCCCATCCAGTAAAGGTAACAGTACATTTTAGTAGTCAGAGACTATGTGTCAAAATGGGTTGAGGCAATTGCTTCACCTCATTGTGATGGTAAGACCGTGATAAAAATGTTCAAAAAGATCATATTCCCCCGCTTTGGTGTCCCTAGGGTCGTCATTAGTGATGGGGGGATGCATTTTAAGGAAAAGAAACTCACTTCCATACTGTCTAGAGTTGGTGTCCAACACCGGCGTGGTTTGGGGTATCATCCCCAAACTAGTGGTCGTAGAGGTCTCTAATCGCGAGTCAAGGAGATCTTGTCTAAGGTAGTTTCTAAATCACGGAAAGACTGAGTCTTAAGCTAGATGACAAAGTTATGGGCTTATAGAATCGCTTTAAGACACCAATTGGTGCATCACCTTATAGGTTAGTTTATGGGAAATCGTGTCACTTACCCGTGAGCCGGAATGTAAGGCCTGGTGGGCAATTCGTGAGCTTAATTATGATCCTAAGTGGTGTGGTCAGAATCGTCTTTTGCAGCTAGATGAATTGGAAGAGTTTAGGCTCAATGCCTATGATGTACTCGCGCATTTACAAGGAAAAGACGAAGAGATGGCATGACAAGAGAATCTTACCTCGGGAGTTTCATGTGGGGCGTAGGTGTTGCTTGCTCAATGCCCGTTTGAGACTATTTCCTGGCAAGTCAAGTCCAGTGGACTGGTCCATACACGGTGACAAATGTTACCAAATTTGGATCCGTGGAGCTTGAAGATTCCGAGGGTCATAGATTCAAGGTGAATGGCCAATATGTGAAGCACTACCATGAGGCGAGTGAAGCGGACAACCGCGTTGAAGTCCTCGCGCTCGACGAGCTCGACGCGCCGCCACTTGATACCGTAAAGGTCGTGCGGGACCTCTTAAACCAGCGCTCTCCGGGAGGCAGCCCGGACTGTTTTTTTTTTATTATTATTTACCTTTGTTGAACTATTTCAATTTCTATAGGCTTACGTTGAACTTTGTACGCTGTATTTTGAACTCCATCTCGCATTTCCCTTGTTCTAGTGCGTGTTTGCGAGTTAAAGCAAATCGATCGAAGATTGTGTGCTCGATCGAGCGCTTTCTGAGGGAGATTCCACTCGATCGAGTGATCACCATACTCGATCGATCACAACCCATAGCACGCCTACTCGATCGAATGGCCTCACACTCGATCGAGTCCATCCATGCTGCAAACGTTCGATCGAGCTGTTCCCAGTGTTCGATCGAAGGGAATTGACTTCCAGCCGCTACTTTACGTCCATGGAGCCACTGTTTGACTTTCTTTGACCTCCCATGTTCATGGTCGGTTTGGGGAGGTCCCGCTATATGACGTTTTGTAAGTTTTCCAACTCCACTTTTCCTTTTCCTTTCAGTTTGCATTTCTTTCCCTATTTTTGGTACAATGAGGGCATTGTACGGTTTGGTTTGGGGAGGTATGCATCCATATCTGTGTCTGCATGTTTCTTGCATTTTTGCTTGCACGTTTATTTATTTCCGCATGCATTGTTGTTTTAATTACTTCATATAAAAATCATAAAATTTAAAAATTTTCAAAATTTTCATGTTTAAATTGAGTCGGAACGTTTGAACATTGACGCTACTTTGAATCCTTACTTGAGCCTAGCATATTCTTGACATTTAGCTGGCATGTTTATGTGCATAATCTACGAGTTTTTGTTTCTCTCTTATCTGAACGGATAGACTTGATTCTTTATGTCGGCAAGCTACAATACATTCTGAGGTTAGAGCTTTACAAACTGGTGACATTCATGACCAGTTTCATTTAGGATGTGAGTAGTACTCTCTTTAAGACATGTAACATCAATTTGCATAAGCATGAGTCTAGTCTTCTTAATACCTGTATGCATTCGGTCTGTGGATGGTGACACGTGTTAGGAGAGGCAGTTCCCCTTATTTCATTCTACCCATGAGCCTCACATAGCCAAATTGCCTTTTTGTCCCATCGACTACTTTCTATAATATTTCCTACCCTAGCTGAGCTAGTAACGAGTAGTTTTTGGAATGTGTTATTGCAATATGGTTATTTCATCTGATTTCAGAAGATGGTGGAAGAATTGAAGGGAAAGAAAGAAAAATAAATGTGTTAAATTGAAAAAAAAAAATGAAACGAAAAAAAAGGAAAGAAAGCGAAAAAAGAGACAGAAAAATTCAAATGGAAAAAAAGAGAATGAAAGAAGAAAAAAATGAGAATTGCACAATGTTTCACACTCCCATGTCTTACTTATATTTTATGGGGAGTTGACGGCTTTTGATGTTTGGTGAGTTTAGTGCATAGTTTTGCACCGTTTCATCTTGATGTTATGAGTACGAAGCTGGGATGCAGTCTATTTTTGGATCCGTTGTTGCTAGCCTAGCTATTAACCCCACATATCCAAATTCATTTTGGCCCCTTCTTACCCATTACCTCACTAACCCAAATGTAAGTCCTCGGCACGTGTCTTGGTCACTAGTATGGTTGGAATGCGTATGTACGGTTGTAGAAACTTTATTCATGTTAACTGCATGCATGTTCTTATAGGTCGAGTTAGGTGAGTGTCTTGCTTTTTCCTATCTTTCACATATACCCTCACCTTGTACCTGATTTTGAGTGACGAGCGACCCGTGAGAGTCCGACATCTTTGAATCTTGCAAGGTCGACGGTTCAGTAAGCTTGAAACATTAATTTAACTCGTTTGCACTTCTCAGTTGCCACCTTGTCATTTTGTTGCATTAAAATTGGTTCTGGTGGATGATTTGTAGCTGATGCGTTGGTCCCGTTCTATTGTTCACCCTTAGTTGCATTCATATTTGCTTGGGGACAAGCAAAGGTTTGGTTTGGGGAGATTTGATGCGTGTCTTTTATATAAGGTTTTCACCTCTTTTTTACACGCATTCTTGTGCTTTTTATGTAGCATCTGGCTACAAATACCCCCGAATATTCTACTTTGGTCCGTTTATTGTAATTTGCAGGAATTGACCGAGGAGGAGCTAAATCGAGCCTTAATTGTCCTGATTGTATGCATTCATGGGAAATAAGGAGCCGGAGTTTAGGAATCCTACACTTGGAGGACGTATGAGCTGAGTTAAGGAAGATATTCAAGTCCTGATGCGCCTATATAGCTCGATCGAGTGCTTTAGTGCTCGATCGAATGCTTTATACACTCAATATTGGTCGATCGACCAGTTCATGGAGTCGATTGAGGAGGTTCAGCAGGCAGTGCTCGATCGAGAGGATGTCCTAGCTCGATCGAGTGACTTGGACGTCGATCGAGTAATCATCTTACTCGATCGAGGGGATTTCGTGTGTTTTTGGTTTATTTCCGCCTAATCTTTTATGGGCTTTTGTAATCAGTCCATAGATTAGGTTTAAGATGTTTTTACAAAGATAAGATCGAGGAGAACACTACGTTACTCCCATCTCCTTTACGACGTACATTTTCATCTGTTACTTTAGTCACTGTTCCTTTGGAATTCTACTCTCTACCTTGCTACTCGGATTCGGTATTATCAATTTAATTATTTCTTTATCGTATTTATTGTTTTTAATTCCTTTTCTCTCTTTACCTTATAATCGTTCAATCAATTAGATTATTCATCATGTTTAGTTTTAATTGTTTGGTCATTGTTATTGTTAATCTGACAATTATGAGTAGCTAATTTCCTATGCTAAGACTATAGGGGACCCATGATTTGAAGGGAGAGTAATCGATTTACTAGGTTAATACCGGTACCGTCTTTGTTGCTTAAATGCTACAAATAACTGTAATTGCCTAATTGAGTCGACGCAATTAGACCCTTTTTCTTAGTGGACCTTGACCTGGACCGAAAGGTTGGAAGGGGAGACTAGTAGCGAACAATAGAGTATTGCAAAATGAGGGCGAAAGTTAAACTGTTTTTACGCTTTAGGGTGAATTAAGGACCGAAAGGTGACGTTCGCTACCCCTTAGACTCGTACCGCATTGACTGAGATCTAGATTACTCGACCAGATAATTATGGTGAACCGCTTGTCTTAGCTATCCTCTTTTATCTGTTAACTCCTCCTTTTATTTCTCTTTTCCTTACTCTGTTAGTTTAGAAATCACAATTTATAAACCCCCAAAATTGGTTACTTAGACGAGCCTAGTTTTAGCAAATCAATTTCCTACCTCTCCGTGGATTCGACCCGACTTCCCTAGCTATATTAGTTAGTTGGCCAGTTGGTTATTTTTGACAGTGTACGCGACGACGTGTCAAATTTTGGCGCCGTTGTCTTGGGAGGTGGCGCATTTTTGTTGCTTAAATTAAGTTTGTCTCTCGTCTCAAGGAATTCATTCCTTGAGGCTGATCTCATTTTTTTTGCGAAGCTTTGAGTAGTTTTGCAGGTTAGTAGCCTATTTGCCAAAATGCCTACGATTACAGAGCATACAGAGCCATGTGGTAGATGCGGCGAGGAAGGGCACGATCTTTTTGAATGTACGGCAGGTGTGGAGCGTGCCCTTGCATATAAGAAGTTCAAGCAGGGAGTTCCTTTCTCCCAGTTATATGACGAGATAAAGAGCGTTTCTACCCTTCCTACACCGGTACCACGACCGGTCTCTCCCTCTTCAAGAGAAGAAATTGCCGAGTTGAAATCCATTATGCTGAGTATGTCACAGAAATCTGATACGGTCATATCGGAATTGAAAGAACAAGTCGCACAGCTTGACACAAAGCGACGGATCAAGCCAAGTTTATTCCAATTTGCGATCCAACAAGTGCAATGAACTTCCAAAATGACCCTCTTCATGAAGAAGACAAAATATTGGCAGCTAATGATGATTCAGATGATGATTTAGACGAGTTCTTGCAGGAAATACTTGCTGCGTGTGCAGTAACCACTCGATCGAGCAACTCATCTACTCGATCGAGCGGTTCTAATCATCCAGTCACTCAGGATCACTCAGGTATAAGGATGCTACCATCTCGGTTACCCGAGGCAATGATAATCAAATAAACAATAACGAAACAACATTTAAATAGAAATACTTTAACGAAAGGTTACAATCTCAAAACCAAATCCAAAGTGCGAATACATGTTCTCAAACCAACTGTCTAAACAGCTAACTGAAAGGTTTATTAAACTACTAGCTACAGCGGAAGACTTCTATCATCAGACCGTGACACATCCCAGCTATCCCAGTAACTCGACTCATACCTGCTCAATAACTGCTCACCATCCCCGAATGGATCACCACAGTTTTTAAAACATTAAACGGGGTCAGTACTAATCACACAATTTATATAAACCAACAATACAGTAAACAAACAGCTCAATCACCACAGATATTCTCCGAACTCCAAACCCAACTCCACAATCCTGATTACACACTAAAGTGTGTAGCCCTACCAGAGTGCCCATCGCAACAGGTCACTCCTCGCCGCCAGTGGGGGACCGCAGCCGTTCCCACCTAAAACCCGCTCATCTCCATCGACCGATAAACCCAAATCCATTAATGTGCACATCTCTTCTGTGGCGGGTTCCACAGAAGGCGAATCATGGGCGTGAAGCCACTCCCGCAAATGACTCCACTCAGCCAGGGACGCACCTCGAAGAACACAGACAGATACAATCAATCACAACTACTATCAGCAACCAAGTCCAACAATCGTCACAATACGAGTATGATAATATTCAACAACCACAAACACCAACCAACACATCATGGGACTAATACTGAGTAGGGAAACCCTACCTGGAAGGCACAACACAATCAGACGATCTCACAGCTGATATCAAAACGCTTCCTTTACGAATCCTCCTCCTAACATACAAACATATAATCACTACCAAGCATAAAATACAACAAAACCCCCAATTCCCAACATTAGGGTTTAAGCAACTTTAATGAAATACTATAAAAACGGTATATAGGTCTTACCCTCAACGCAAGGATCACAACGGTATAAAGAAAGGTAAAATCCGACCTTCCAAGCTCCGGGATTTGCCAACAATGCGATTAATGCGAAGAACGTACTTTGATTTCTCTTTTTGAAAGTGATTAGGTTTTAAAAGTGTTTAAAGAACAATGATGGAAGTTATTATATACTTAATCGCATTATTAACAAAACCCGAGAAATCATCCCCGTCAGAAACCGGCTTACTCGATCGAGTAGCTAAGGTACTCGATCGAGTGCCCCCTTACTCGATCGAGTATCTACGTTACTCGATCGAGTACCCAACAGGTCAGAAACTATTTTAAACTGCAACTCGTCCTTACTCGACAGAGTAAGGCCTACTCGATAGAGTACCCAGAGACTCATAAATCCGTAGTATTACAGTCTTCCCTCCTTAAAAAGAACTTCGTCCCCGAAGTTCAAACCACAACAAAACAAAGACTCACACTACGACACTCCCGACTCAACAACCAAAACAAACTCAACATAAAACATGTTATTAACCCAAACTCAACCCGACTCAACGACAACAACCATACCGACACAACATAAAAGGTTATAAAAACTCTTAAAAACTCTTTGCGATCATCTCCTACCCCCCTAAAAGAAACAAGGTTACGTCCCCGTAACCATACATACCTGATCAAAAAGGGAAGGGTAACGCTCTCTCATGGCATCCTCTGCCTCCCATGTAGCTTCCTCAGTCTCGTGGTTAGACCAAAGGATCTTAAGCAAAACTGTCTCACCACTCCTAGTCTTCCTAACCTTCCGGTCAAGAATCTGCTTAGGTACCTCAAGATATGATAAGGACTCATCTAGCTCTAAGCTCTCTGCCTCTAACACATGTGACGGGTCACTCACATACTTCCGCAGCTACGATACATGAAACACATTATGCACTCTCTCTAACGTAGCTGGTAAAGCCAGACGATATGCAACCTCCCCAACTCGCTCTAAGATCTCATAAGGCCCGATGAACTTCTGACTCAGCTTGCCTTTCTTCCCAAATCTCATAACCCCATGCATAGGAGACACTTTCAGAAGAACCTTGTCCCCAACCTGAAACTCTATATCCCGGCGATGTAGATCTGCATAACTCTTTTGTCTATCCTGAGCTGCTCTCATCCGTTCCCTGATCACCTTAATCTATTCAATCATCTCATGTACCATCTCTGGTCCTAGAACCACTGCCTCAGCACTGTCGTCCTAATAAATCGGACTCCTGCACCTCCTCCCATATAAAGCCTCAAACGGTGCCATGCCAATACTAGTGTGATAGCTGTTGTTGTAAGAAAACTCTATCAAATCCAACCTCTGTTCCCAGCTACCACCAAAGTCCATCACACAAGCTCGTAACATATCCTCAAGAGTTTTGATTGTTCTCTCAGTCTGACCGTCTGTCGCAGGATGAAAAGCTGTACTCATCTTCAAAGTTGTTCCCAAAGATTCCTGCAATTCTTTCCAAAACCTTGAGATAAATCTCGCATCTCTGTCAGACACTATGTCCTTAGGTACTCCATGTAACTTTAGCACATTCTTTCGATAAGCCATAGCTAATTGTGCTTTAGTCCATGTATCTTTCATTGGCACAAAGTGAGCTGACTTGGTCAGTCGATCCACTATCACCCATATCATGTTGTTACCCTGTTGACTCTTTGGCAAACCCACGATAAAATCCATAGAAATGGATTCCCACTTCCACTCAGGTACCTCTAAAGACTGAATCTTACCTTGTGGTCGTCGCTGTTCCCCTTTAACTCTCTGGCATGTCAAACAACGGGCCACAAACTCACTGCTTTTTTCTTCATCTCGTGCCACCAAAACGTGTTCTTCAAATCCTTGTATAGCTTGTCACCACCCGGATGTACTGAATACGGTGTACAATGTGCCTCTGTCATGATTGTCTTTTTCAGCTCCTCATCATTAGGGACACACCACCTACCATCGAACTTCAAACTACCATCTGTATGAATAGAGAATCGAGACACTGTCCCTTTCTCTACTCCAACTTTCCACTCAACCATCTTAGGATCTAAAGCCTGTTTACCTCGAATATCGTCATAAAGATTAGGTTGTACTGTCAAATCTCCCACAACATCCCCTCTCTGCATCATATGTATCCCAAACTTCCCCACCTCATCTCTCAACCTCATCAAAGATAGAGTTGTACACAGGGAATGTACACTCTTCTTACTCAAAGCATCTGCAACAACATTGGCTTTCCCTTCATGGTAGATAATGTCCATGTCATAATCGCCAATCAGCTCCATCCACCTCCTCTGTCTCATATTCAACTCCTTTTGAGTGAAGATGTACTTGAGACTCCTGTGATCCGAAAATACCTTAAAGGTCGCCCCATAAAGGTAATGTCTCCAAATCTTGAGAGCAAACACCACTGCACCCAACTCTAGATCATGTGTAGGGTAGTTCTCCTCATATGGCTTCAATTGCCTAAAAGCATAGGCAATCACCTTACGGTTATGCATCAACACACATCCCAACCCATTCTTTGAGGCATCCGTATAAATCTCAAAGTTCTCGATCCCTTCAGGCAATGCTAAGATAGGAGCTGTGGTCAAACGCTCCTTTAATGTTTGGAACGCCTTCTTACAACTCTCATCCCAACGAAACATGTTCTCTTTCCTCATCAAAGCCGTCATAGGTCTAGCTATCTTGGAGAAATCTTTCACGAACCGTCTGTAGTATCAAGCTAAACCAAAGAAACTCCTGATCTCAGCAACATTCTTTGGTGCTTCCCACTTTGTCACTGCCTCAATCTTTGCCGGATCCACAGCTACTCCCTCCTTAGAGATCACATGCCCCAGAAAAGCAACTTTCTCTAACCAGAACTCACACTTGGACAGCTTAGCATATAACTCATGCTCCCTCAAAGTCTGCAACACAATCCTCAGATGCTCCTCATGCTCCTCCTTAGTCTTAGAGTAGACTAAGATGTCATCGATAAACACCACCACAAACTTGTCCAAAAACTGTCTGAATATTCTGTTCATCAAATCCATAAACACAGCCGGTGTATTAGATAACCCAAACGGCATCACCACATACTCATAATGGCCATACCTCGACGTGAAGGCTGTCTTTGGTATATCCACCTCTCTAATCTTCACTTGATGGTACCCCGACCTCAAATCAATCTTAGAAAAGACTGATGCACCACTCAACTGATCAAACAGGTCATCTATCCTTGGCAAAGGATACTTGTTCTTCACCGTCACTCGGTTCAGCTCCCTGTAGTCTATGCACAACCTCAAACTCCCATCTTTCTTCTTCACGAAAAGAACTGGTGCTCCCCACGGCGATACACTAGGTCTAATTTATCCCTTCTCTATCAGATCATCTAACTGTTTCCTGAGCTCCTCCATCTCTTTAGGACCCATCCGGTAAGGTGCCTTAGAGATTGGCCCCGTCCCCGGTTTCAACTCAGCCGTGAAATCTATCTCCCTTTTCGGTGGCAACCCCGGAATCTCCTCTGGAAAAACATCTGCAAACTTTCCCACCACTGGTATCTGATCAACTGTCGGACTCTCTATCCGGTCATCTCTCACATGGCACAAGATCAAAAGACATCCCTTCCTCAGATAAGACTTCAAGGTGACAGCTGCAATCAACTTAACTTTGGGTTTGACTAGAAACCTACGATAAGACACACTAACACCCTTAGGCCCTCTCAAAGACACTTTCTTTTGATGACAGTCTATCTTAGCTTTATACTTTCCCAACCAATCCATCTCGACTATCATCTCAAAACCGTCTAAAGGAAACTCTAGCAAGTCTACAGGTAGATCAACTTGCCCAACTATCAAAGACACATCTCTAAACAACCTCCCACATGATACAGACTCACCCGAAGGTATAAAAACTTTCTCACTTACAGACTCATATACCCTCAAACCCAACCGTTTAACATGACTCGAAGATACAAACGACTGAGACGCCCCTGAATCAAACAAAACAAAGGTATGAATACCGTTAACAAGAAAAGTACCAGTGATAACATGTGCATCTTCCTCAACTGCTTTCTTGTCCATCATGAACAACTTTCCACTGGTCTTCTCGTCCACCTCCCGACAAGATCTTGGTGATGTGGTCGGCTTAGCACCCGACCCCGATTGTTGTTGTTGTTCGTAGTGGGTTTCGATAAGAATTACCGCCATTGCGGTTACCTCCACCCCGATAGCTCGACTTCCCGGTTAGACCATGACCCGACGGTCTATTGCTCGCATAACTCGTGCGGGTCCCCGAGAATAGCTCCCCCGAGCCGATCCCTGTAAAGCTCCCGGTGCACTCGTGCACTCATGTCTCTTGTGGCCTACACCGCCACAGCCAAAGCAAGTCATTCTCCAACTACCACTACTACTCACACGGCCACGCCCAAAGGAAGCCCCAGCACTGAACCCTGACCCAGAAGAAAACCCTCTAGCTTGATTGTGGTTGCCTTTCTTGTGACTAGATTGACCACCACCCTCACTCTCAGCCTTTCTTTTCTCAACACCCACTCTCTCCTGAGCCATCTCCACCAACCTCTCAGCTCTCCCAGCCCTCTCATAAGCTTCCTTAACATCGCAAGGACCCCCACAGTAGCTTATCCATGATCTTAGGGGTCAACCCCTCCCAAACCTCGGCGCCGGGTTTTCCTCACTCAAACCCATATCCTCGATACCTATACTTCTCATTAAACTCGCTTGTAGTACTCAAAGAATCGACATATCGGATGTCATCTTAAACCCATCAAACTCCTCCCTCAGCTTACTCCTCACATGCTCCGGTACAAACTCTTTCCTCATAGCCCTCCGAAACTCTTCCCAAGGTATAGCAGGTAAGCCCTGGTTCGCATACATCTCCCTAGCACTCACCTTCACCTTATCCCACCACTCGCCACCGCTTCCCTCGGGTAGAACGCAGCTTGCTCTACTCTCATCTCATCGACAAAGAACCAGGTCTAGTATATTCTCCATCTCACGATGCCAGTTGTCAAGAAGGTTTGGCTCCCCGGTCCCCTTGTACTCTTTTGGGTTAAACGTCGCTATATAAAGGCTGATCTTAGAGTGATCAACCTCCATATCCTTATCCTTTCCCACTTTCTTTAAGGCCTCCATAAGAGCATCTTAATGCTCCAACATCTTAACGATATCATCTATGTTCATGGTCTCAGCTCTCGCATAATAAGCGTTTCTCTTGGGCGGCATCTTGAAACTATATAAGAAAGGGTAGACATAAACATACGCACTAAAACCTCAAAACACGAAAGCGGACTGCCCAGAACACACTCGATCGAGTGCCTAAACCTACTCAATCGAGTAAGAGGCTACTCGATCGAGTGCCCACCATACTCGATCGAGTGCCTCGACATCAGACCTCAAACAGGCCTTCTGATCTCTAACATACTCGACCGAGTAGCCAGGCTACTCGATCGAGTGACCCCCTACTCGATCGAGTGCCCGAGGTACTCGATCGAGTGCCCAAAAACACGATTCTGGTTGCAAAATCGTCAAATACCCACTCGATCGAGTCAGACCCACTCGATCGAGTCATGCTAACTCGATTATGCTACCCGCATGTTATATCATATCCCAACATATTCTATGCAACTTTATAACTCGACATATAAAATAGCTAAGCATGCATTTCTACCAAACTTTTCATATGATCAACAAATCAACGATATCATATTATCAAACGCCACATAGTAAACAACCAACATGCTTCTTGTTCAAACAACAATTCTATATACTTCACCAACCTTTCATGCACAAACTCAATCTTCTACTCCAAACATCCAACAATTACAGCATACATCTCCACATCCACATACAAACTAACAAACATCACATACGACCTTGACATATACCCCCCCCTCCCATGTGACCGGTTCAAAATTGTAGGGCGAGTTCGCGACTTTAGGACGTCTCCCAAGCCTTTGCATTAGCTCCTACAACCTTTACCCCGGGTTCATTTTAATTGACTCCCTATATTCGTTAGGTTCATTGGTTACAGGTTTCAGGATCGTCGCTCTGATACCATTTTGTAACACCCTCATACTCCAAGTGCCTTGCCAGGACCACTCAGGTATAAGGATGCTACCATCTCGGTTACCCGAGGCAATGATAATCAAATAAACAATAACGAAACAACATTTAAATAGACTTTAGCGAAAGGTTACAATCTCAAAACCAAATCCAAAGTGCGAATACATGTTCTCAAACCAACTGTCTAAACAGCTAACTGAAATGTTTATTAAACTACTAGCTACAGCGGAAGACTTCTATCATCAGACCGTGGCACATCCCAAATATCCCAAAGAACTCGACTCATACCTGCTCAATAAATGCTCACCATCCCCGAATGGATCACCACAATTTTTAAAACATTAAACGGGGTCAGTACTAATCACACAATTTATATAAACCAACAATACAGTAAACAAACAGCTCAATCACCACAGATATTCTCCGAACTCCAAACCCAACTCCACAATCCTGACTACACACTAAAGTGTGTAGCCCTGCCAGAGTGCCCATCGCAACAGTCACTCCTCGCCGCCGATGGGGACCGCACCGTTCCCACCTAAGCCCCGCTCATCTCCATCGAGCGATAAACCCAAATCCATTAATGTGCACATCCCTTCTGTGGCGGGTTCCACAGAAGGCGAATCATGGGCGTGAAGCCACTCCCGCAAATGACTCCACTCAGCCAGGGACGCACCCCGAAGAACACAGACAGATACAATCAATCACAACTACTATCAGCAACCAAGTCCAGGAATCGTCACAATACGAGTATGATAATATTCAACAACCACAAACACCAACCAACACATCATGGGGCTAATACTGAGTAGGGAAACCCTACCTGGAAAGCACAACACAATCAGACGATCTCACAGCTGATATCAAAACGCTTCCTCTACGAATCCTCCTCCTAACATACAAACATATAATCACTACCAAGCATAAAATACAACAAAACTCCCAATTCCCAACATTAAGGTTTAACCAACTTTAATGAAATACTATAAAAACGGTATATAGGTCTTACCCTCGACGCAAGGATCACAACGGTATAAAGAAAGGTAAAATCCGACCTTCCAAGCTCCGGGATTTGCCAACAATGCGATTAATGCGAAGAACGTACTTTGATTTTTCTTTTTGAAAGTGATTAGGTTTTAAAAGTGTTTAAAGAACAATGACGGAAGTTATTATATACTTAATCGCATTATTAACAAAATCCGAGAAATCATCCCCCGTAAACCGGCTACTCGATCGAGTAGCTAAGGTACTCGATCGAGTGCCCCCTTACTCGATCGAGTATCTACGTTACTCGATCGAGTACCCAACAGGTCAGAAACTATTTTAAACTGCAACTTGCCCTTACTCGACAGAGTAAGGCCTACTCGATAGAGTACCCAGATACTCATAAATCCGTAGTATTACACAAACCTAGTTAGATGTTCATTTGGAAACTTTTTTACTTTACACTAATGAGGCGTTTGGTTAAGGGTCTAAAAGAAAGGATAAGAGAATCAAAGCTCTCCATTCTCTTTGTAAGTGTTTGTTTGGTCTTTTTTTACCATTTTCTTTCCCCTCCTCATACCCTCCCATTGCCTCAAGTCCTTCTATTTCCATTCACCTACCCCTAAGGGTAAGAGATTTCATTCCCTAGTCATCCCTTCCCCACTAGAGGACTTGCGGCACCATCACATCATACCACCACAACGACCATCATCACCGTCGTTGTCAGACCACCACCCAACATCGGCAGTGACAGTGACTCACCTTACCCTCTCTTCCTCGCCGGCGCTGGAACTCCAGATCTGACATAAAGAACCACAACACCACCCTAGAAAAACCGTCCCCACCCATGAATCATTTCCCCCTATACTTTTGGGTTTTAATTTCTTGCTTTCATTCATCAAATCTTTGATTAAAGACTGTCCCGTTGCATTGAGCACGATGGGTTTTCCAATAAGATCGACCAACTACGTTTCGGGATTGAATGTTTCACAACCAGTAAAAAGTCAGATTCAACAAATTAAAGCAGCCATTGGGGTTTCTTCAGAGATTCTTCTTCTTGGCCCATGATGATTGCTTTGATGTCGACATAGGCATCAGATTTGTCCAGTATGCCGGCCCATGATGATTGCTTTGATATCGATACAGGTCGCCGACAACACTGGTGCACTGGCTGGTAAACAGCGGTAGTAGTGGCGGTGGTGGGGTGACAGGTTGGTGTTGGTGGATGTGAGATGTCGAGATGGGAGTGTGCTTGGATGGTGGTGCTTGGGTTTTGATGGTAGGTGGTCTTATTTGTATTAAAATGCAAACCAAACAACCTTTTAAGTTGAAGGGTATCCCATTTCTTTTATTTCTTTTCCCATTGTTTCCCTTTCTTATTCCTTTTCCCTTTTCCTTTCCGGTACCAAACGCCCCCTAAGATTTAAGTAGACGTCTAAACTAGTCATTGAGATTATTAAGATCGGATTTGGTTTAGAGGGTAACTTATATTGGGACTCCTTTAGTTATTTTGTTCATGATCATTTATGTCAAGTAATATACATGATGTATTTTTCGGATCAAATGCGATTTTAGCAATGTATTTTCACATTTTTATGGGGTGTTTGGTAAACAGTAGATTGCTGAAATTTCAGCATATTCAAGGCTTTTTACATGTTTGTCTAAACAATCTACTAAATTAAGTGTTTGGTAAATGACATATTGAAACAGTAGATCGAGCTCCAATCTACTGTTTTCCAATATGTTGCTCCCCACAGCATATTCACTTTAGTAAATTGTAAAAAATGAATCTGTCTATAATTTACACATGTATACAACAATCTATTAACCTAAAACTGTTAATTACCAAACACTTTTACTAAATCTGTTAATTGTAATATACTAGTCAAACATGTCAATCAAATCTGTCATTTATAATCTGCTTGACCAATCTATTTCTGCTAATTATAATCTACTAAGTACCAAATAGGGCATAAACTAGTGTGCCATTTAAGCATTTTATGCGTCATACCTTCAAGGGTGAGTGCCCAAATAGAAGGAAACATGGAGTTATTATTGTGGATCTCAAGATTTATACTCCCTCCAATTCAATCTAAATTACCTATTTGACTTTTTATGGTTCACGAGACGACACTTTGACCATGTTTTTCTTCATTTATATATTATATTTTTGTATCGAAATTATAATTTTTCGAAATCTCTTTTTATAACAAACATAAATATGTCAATTTCACGTATAAATTTTAAAAATTTGATTAAATATAATTGATGGGGCATATTCTGCACCCGCTGACCGAGTCAACATATTGAGGAAGGTCAAAGCCAAAAGACAGCAAGTCAACGTATTAGACAGCCTAACCGACGCAGCCTGTCGGCCTCTCACTTGGGTCTCGGTCCCGGCAACTAGCCGGCCGAGAAGCACATCCGCGTACTCACATCCAGTCCCCTCGGCATGGAGTCAACCAGGCCAGCCGGCCTGCCATGGGTCCCTCGGCCGAGGGTAGAACAGTCTTTTCACCTGCTCTGCCACTTGGCCACTTGGCCACTACGTGACAAAAGGTGAAAGTCTATAAATACTCCTCAATTCTCATTGAGAAAACGATCCAAAAATATCATCCGAAAAACTATCACCGAGCCACGTGTCAAGCATGCAGCCACGGAATATCAATCGACATACAGTGATGAATCTTCTTCGACACGCTCCTTGGTATCTACTTACCATCGGCCAGTTGATCAACCAAGCTTGACAGCACCGGCCGGGGGCAATCAAAAGCACACGGCACCCTCAACCTTGGTCTCGGCCAGCGCCATTTTCTTTTCCACATTTGATGTTCATTACACATCCATGTGGAGGGGGGATATGGTACGGCCTGAACAGAAATAAGCCGAGGAAGAAGAAGCCGGGGAAGAAGTTCAACATGCGCAGAATACGCTCAACACTCATCGAAGGTCCATACCACGGCATGGACTACGCTGGGGGCAAATTGATGGGGCATATTCTGCACCCGGTGACCGAGTCAACATATTGAGGAAGGTCAAAGCCAAAAAACGACAAGTCAACGTATTAAACGACCTAAGCGCGGCTGTCGGCTGTCACTGGGTCTCGGTCCGGCAACTAGCCGGCGAGAAGCACATCCGCGTACTCACATCCAGTCCCCTCGGCATGGAGTCAACCAGGCCAGCCGGCCTGCCATGGGTCCCTCGGCCGAGGGTAGAACAGTCTTTTCACCTGCTCTGCCACTTGGCCACTTGGCCACTACGTGACAAAAGGTGAAAGTCTATAAATACTCCTCAATTCTCATTGAGAAAACGATCCAAAAATATCATCCGAAAAACTATCTCACAAATTGGTATAAACTCCCTTATCTCTCTACAATATATCTTTGCCAAGTTAACACACAACTTATCTCTTTTAAGTTTACTGACTTGAGCGTCGGAGTGAGTACGCTAGGTACCAAGCCGAGCCCTCAGTTTGTTCATCTTAAACAGGAAAGAGTGAAAGGAAGAGACAAGCAACGACATCATTCAACAAGCTTACGTGGTCACAAAAACCTGCTCCGAAATTACACCCGGAACAATAATCGAAGTCAAAATTTGACAAGGTTGACTTTAAAAAGTGAATGGGTGGTTTGGATTGAATTGGAGGGAGTATATAACTCTAGTACTTCACTATGATTCAAATGTCTTCCTAAATTATGACCTTGTTAATTGGAGTACTAAAGTTCGGATGTACCCTTTGTTCCGGGTGTAATTCCAGAGCAGTGTTGTTTACCACGCAAGCTTGGTGAATGGATGTCTTTCCTTGCCTTGACACTTCCTCTCGGTCTCTCCTGAAAAGATGAACAAACTGAGGGCTCGGCTTTGCACCGAGCGTACTCACTCCGACGCTCAAGTCAGTGAACTTAAAGGGATTAAGTTATATGTTACTTGACAAAGTATATTGTAGAGAGATAAGGGAGTTTATACCAGATGAATAGTGAGTATTAGGTTAGATTGTGGATCCTTTCCTCAATGAGGGTTGAGGAGTATTTATAGACTTTCACCTTTTGTCACGTAGTGGCCAAGTGGACCAAGTGGCGTAGCAGGTGGAAAGTCTGTTCTACCCTCGGCCGAGGGACCCATGGCAGGCCGGCGGGCCCTGTTGACTCCATGCCGAAGGGTCTTGGATATGAGTACGCGGATGTGTATCCCGGCTGGCTAGTTGCCTAGCCGAGACCCAAGTGACTGGCCGACAGGCTGCGTCGGTTAGGCGGTCTAACATGTTGACTTGCTGTCTCTTGATCCTTGACCTTGCTCAATATGTTGACTCGGTCAGCGGGTGCAGAATATGCCCCATCAATTTGCCCCCAGCGTAGTCTATGCCGTGGTATGGACCTTCGATGAGTGTTGAGCGTATTCTGCGCAAGTTGAGATTTCTTCCCCGGCTTCTTCTTCCTCGGCTTGTTCCTGGCCGTACCGTACCCTATCCCCCCTCCGCATGGATGTGCAATGGACATCAAATGTGGAAAAGATGTCGCTGGCCGGCGGGTCCAAGGTTGAGAGTGCCGGATGCTTTGATTGCCCCCGGCCGGTGCTGCCAAGCTTGGTGGATCAGCTGGCCGTTTGGCAAGTGGATAAGGAGCGTGTTGAAGAAGATACGTCGATTGGCATTCTGCCAAGTAGCGTGTCAAAGAAGATTGGTAACTGTTGTGACGATTGACATTCCATGGCTGCATGCTTGACATGTGTCTCGTTGTTGATTGGTTGACGCTTCATGGGCTTTGCCCTGATTGGTCGGATTGAGTGGGCTTTGCCCTATAAATAGGAGAGTTAGCCCCTGAATTTGTCCTTCCAAATTCATTTTCTCAAAAAATTTTCTTCTTCTTGCTTGATTTTCTTTGACGAAACTTCTCTCTAGTCTTCGAAGCGTTACTTGGCGTAACACTCTTCCCAAGGTAAACAAACAAATTTTCCAACTTTTTAATTGTTTAAGTTTTTTGTTGTGAACATGTCTTCTGCTGATGCCGGACCTAGTAATCCTGCGCCGGGGGGTTCCCCGTCGCGCTTTGATGAGGAGGAGGCACTGGCCGCCATCCCGATAAGGTCTGGGGGGCCTAGGTCTCCTTCTCCTGAAGTTGATCCAAAAGTTCTGGAGGATTGGGAGGATGATGATGATGTTGATGATGACGGTGATGATGAGGAAAGGGCTCATTCTGATGACGAGAGGCCGTACGTCCTGGATCACGGCGACGCTTGTAAGATCGGCCCTGACCGTGCTTGGACCCACAAATTTGCCAGTTGTTCTGGTCCTGACTTCTTCGAACATCATTTCTCCTTCGGCAGGGAGTATAAGATTGTTATTCCTAGAGAGGGTCAGGCCGTCTGTTGCCCTCCTCCGGGTTGTATCGGCGTGTACATGAGACACCTGGAGTATGGGCTCCGGTTTCCTCTCAATGTATACGTTGCTACCATTATTAAAGCCATGAACGTCGTTGTGGCACAGCTGCATCCGTTGGCCGTTAGGACGATCATTGGTTTTGTGTGGCTATGCCGGTTCAAGGGGGAGATTCCAACGGTGAACCTATTCCGCCGGCTTCATCACCTTCGACTGAACGTCGCCGGTGGCAGGGGGTGGTATAGCGTGCAGATCGAGCCAGGTTATCTCACCGTCCCCAAGCTCACTTCCTGCAAGGACTGGAAGAAACGGTGGGTATATGTTGAGGTTCCAGGGGATTATCCACTGCCTCGGTCCTTCCAGCACCAAGTCCATTTGCGGTGCGAGAGCAAAGGGGAGCGTGAGAAATATGTCTCCCGGGGCAAGCTTAAGATGGACGCCTTGAAGGTCCCTCTTAATCCGGATGAACGGCGGGCGATGAAGTTGTTTGAGACTGAGAAGGATGGGTCGCCGAAGGGATGGATGCCCCCGACGCAGATCATTCTTCAAGACGAGCCGCTCTGCCACGTCGGCCTCATACCGGCCCTAGCACAGGGTGAGTGGGGTCGGTGTGAGGCCCATCTCTGCTTTTAATGTTTCTGTTTTTTGAATTTTGATTTATTTCTTTTGTTTAACCCTTGCTTCGTTTCTTTCACAGACCATTTTGGCCCGGATCTGTCTGAGGAAGTCCTCTTGAAGATGGGACTTGACAAAGACAAGAACGTTATTGAGATGCATCCGAAGGCCGATACGCGTGATCGCAGACCGGCGCCAAACGACCTTATGGACCAGCAGTTGAAGGGCCTAGATACGACGGCGGCCCAGGCGAAGGTTGCTGGTAACATACCGCGCCGAACGCGAAAAACAAAGTCTTCGACGGCGACGGCATCAACATCAGTTCCACCTCCAATCCCTTCAGTTCAAAAGGAGACGGTGGAGACCGTCGATATTACCGAGGAGGAGGTCACCTTGGCAGTGGAATCTCCTCTCTTCCGCAAGAGGAAAGAGACTATCGCGCCGCTTTGTCGCCGCCGCCGCTTCGCTACTATCGCTCTTATCGCCGCCAAGGCAGTAAAGAAATGGGTCCTCCGGCCAAGAAGGCCAAGCCCGGTACGGATCTATCCCGTGGCTCGGACTTAGCCGGTTCATTAGGCGTTCCTGATGACAAGCTCTCTGGTATGTCCATGAATGTTGACATGGATGCTTTGATTGAATTTTTGTAGATCAACCGCCGCCGCCTCCGGACACACCGTTGAACGGCGTCTTTGAGAAACAAATCGCGCAGCGGTGGGTAAAGATGCCACCGTCGTCTCCTCCTTCCCGAAGCCTACCCCCCGCCCGATTAGGTCGGAGGGCCCGAGTTTGTCCGGGATGCTTTGTCGAAGTGGGCTGAGGTGGCCGGTGCTCATATTATGGAGCAAGAAAAGGTCATGGCTGAAGTTGCCCCACGCTTGATCGGCTCGGGCTTGAGCTCGATCTTTGCGAAGAAGGAAGAGAGAGGCCAAGGCCGAGGCCGAAAAGGCGGTCCGTGCTGAGCGAAAACTTAGGGAGGACGCTGAAAAGGCAGTCCTTGCTGAGAGAGCCAAGGTTGAGGCTGCGGGGGCTGAAGCCGCTAAGCTGCTGGAGGAGCGTGACAAGCTTCAGGCCGTCGCCGACTTCAATGCTAAGAAGAGGGAGGAATGGAGGTCCATGTTTAAGGCCCAGGGGAAGGCGCTTTAGAATAAGAAGGCTATCATCGCCCAGAGGGAGTTGGACATTGAGACGCTCCAAAGCAAGATTCTTCCTAACATGTGCGCCCAATACCGGGACTTGGCCGAAGAAGCCGCCAGGGAAGTGATAGGGGAGCTCTTTCTTGATGGCTCCTTTCCGTGGCAAAAATTTGACGAGCTGCTTGATGACAAGCTTGAAGCTAAGGAGAAGGCCGCGGAGGCGAAGGCCGCTGAGGAGGCAAGGGTGAAGAAGGAGGAAGAGGAGGCCGCGGAGAAGGCGGCCCATGCTGAGAAGGCGAAGGCGGCCAAGGAGGAGGCTGAGAGAATGAGGGCAGCTGAGGCTGCTGAGACTGAAGCTGCCAAGACAGTTTCTGGGTCGCCTACCAAAGATAATGCTGCTGACGTCGCCGATGGCAAGCAGCAACAGGCATAGGGAGACGGGCGGTCGTCACCAGGTTCACCCGGCATCTCGGATAGCTTCAGCTGTTCGGGGGCCAATTATTAAGCCTTTCCTCCCTGCCATCTTTTGGCGCTTCAAATGATATGTCTGTAACCTTTTGTTCTTCTTTTCCTTGTTTTTTGTAAAACTTTGGTAGGTTGTGTTTTGGCTTATCCCTATGGGGACGGCCGTCGTCTGTATTCTCCTTACTTGTAATCATTTTCAATAAAGCTTGTTTATTGGCCCTCGGCTTGGCCGGGGGTTTGGTCACAATCCTTCACTTGTCTTCTTACGTTATTAATTGAGCGCTTTTTCGTTTTTACCTTCGGCCTGGCCGAGGCAGTTAGAATGCGTATCTCAACTGCGTTTAACGTTTTTTAAACATGTTGGCATGTTGGTCGCTTCCTTTTTCACTCTCGGTCTGGCCGAGGCGTCCGATTTGCGTTTTCCAACCGCCGATGTGAACATGTTAGCGTATCGACCGTTGTGTCCCCTGCCAGGCCTTCGGTTGGCCGAGGCGGCTAGAGGTTACGGCTCGACAGCGTTCGTATCTGTAGACATATTGATCGCTTCCTCTGCCAGGCCTTCGGTTGGCCGAGGCGGCTAGAATTGCGTCTCAACTGTACTTATACGTTCCTAAGGCATGTTGGTCGCTTTCGCGAGTATCAATCGCTACTTTGGTAGTGACTGCCGTGGCGTCTACTTCTTGGGGTGACTGCCCGGCTTGGGCCGTGGCGTCTACCTCGATATGACTACGGAGGGGATAAACACTTTGATGGAAAACTTGGATGATTTTTCAATAGATATAAACACGCGTTGGGGTACCAACAACAGTTTTTGGACACCTCCGCCGCTATACAAAGTATTTCCTGAGGTTGTTAGTGTTCCAATGGCTCATCAAAGGCACACCCTCCACATCTGTCAGCCGGTATGTACCCGGCCTCATTTCTTCAACCACTTTGTAAGGACCCTCCCAGTTGGCCGTCAATTTACCATGAATGTTTCCTTTGTTGGTGGCGGCCGACTTTCTTAGGACTAGATCCCCTACTTTTAAGTCCCTTTTGTGGACTCTTCGGTTGTAAGCTCTTCTCATTCGGTTTTGGTATACTGCCAAGTTGAGGCGTGCTGTATCTCGGCTTTCTTCGACCAGGTCTAGGGAGGTTCTCAGACCTTCCTCATTTTCAACCGGTTAAAGGTGGCCGTTCAATGCTCGACCGCCGCTTTCAATTAGCGGGATCGCTTGCACCCGAGACTAAGTGGAATGGACTGTACCCCGTTGCTTCTTTCTCCGTGGTTCGAAGGGACCACAGGACGCCGGGTAGTTCATCGGCCCATCTTCCCTTTAGGTCTTCAACTTTCTTCTTCAAACCGTTGAGGATTGTCTTATTGGCTGCCTCCGCCTGTCCGTTGCTCTGTGGGTGGCAGACGGAGGAGTATGCAAACTTGATACCAAGCTCTTCTAACCAGTTCATTATTGTGTCACTCCAAAACTCTCGGCCGTGGTCAAATACCATGACTTGGGGTAACCCAAAACGAGTTATGACATTTTCCCAGATTACCTTTCTTACGGCCGCCGTCGTCTTCGCAGGTACCGCTACAGCTTCAACCCATTTGGTGAAGTAGTCAACGGCGACAATCAAGTACTTTCTTCCTCCGGATGCCGTTGGAAATGGCCCTAGTAGATCCATCCCCCACTGTGCAAAAGGAAGGGGACTAAGTACCGGCTGCAGGTCTCGGGAAGGTGCATGTATCACCGGAGCATGCATTTGACAGTTGTTGCACTTTTTGGTTTTGGCTCTGGAATCCTCAAGCATGGTGGGCCAGAAGTAGCCGGCTCGGAGAGCTTTGTGGGCTAGTGTTCTTGCCCCCATGTGATGACCACAGATGCCTTCGTGAATTTCTGTCAGTATTAGCTCCGCGTCGGCTGGGCCGACACATTTCAAGAGTGGCCTTATCACGGACCTCCTGTATAATTCTCCTTCAAACACCAAGTACCTTGCTGCGATCCTCTTTATCTTCTGCGAGAGACTGCGGTCCTCCGGTAACTCATTTATCAATTTGTACTTCATTATCGGAGTCATCCACGTCGTCTCGGCCTCTATGTCGCCCACCATGCCGATGGTCTCAGTAATGCTTTTGGCGTTCCTGATGTCCACCAGCACGGTTCGACTGACATTCTTGATGGTTGAACTGGCAAGCTTTGAGAGAGCGTCGGCTCGGTTGTTCTCGGACACAGGGAATGCATTGTATCTGGAAAGATTTCAATTTTGAAGTGTCAGCTTTTACCCTTTCCAGGTATCTTACCATCCCGTCGTCTCGAGTCTCGTACTCTCCTCTGATTTGATTAGCCACTAAAAGTGAATCTGTTTTCAAAATGATGTGCTCCGCCCCGGCAGCTCTAGCTAGCTCGACTCCGGTTATCACCGCCTCGTATTCGGATTCGTTGTTTGAGGCCGAGAAGGTAAATTTCAAGGCGTACTCAAACTCGTCCCCGTTTGGGCTGATGATAAGTATGCCGGCTCCTGAGCTGTTCATCGTGGATGACCCGTCGGTATATACTTCCCATACTCCGGGGTTTGGCTCTTCTTGATATGTGCACTCGGCCAGGAAGTCTGCAAGTGCCTGTCCCTTTATCGAGGGCCTCGGCTTGTATTGAATGCCGAAGCCGGATAGCTCTACTGCCCATTTGATGAGCCTGCCGGATTGCTCAAATTTTTCCAATGCTTTCTCTAATGGTTGGTCGGTTAAGACCGTCACGGGATGTGCGTCGAAGTAAGGTTTCAGTTTCCTTGCGGCAACGACGACAAAAAAGGTCTTTTTCAATCGGCGGGTTATTTCTTTCGGCGGGCAACAATGTATGGTGACAAAGTAGATTGGGTGTTCTTTGTTTGTCTTCTTCTCGATGATCACGGCACCGACCGTGGCCGAGGTAATCTGCTATGTATAGATACGACGTCTCCCCAAAGATCGGCTGGACGGGGTTGGGAGAGTTTGAAGATGAGCTTTCAGTTGCCTGAAAGCTGTGCTCTGTTCCTCCCCCCAGCTGAAGTCTTTATTCCCCTTTAACACTTTGAAGAATGGGGTGCTCTTGTCGGCTGACCGAGAGATAAAACGGGCTAGAGCCGCCATCCTCCTGGTCAACATCATAACCTCTTTTCGATTCCTCGGCTCCGGCAGGTCCAGGATTGCTTGGACTTTCTCTGGATTGGCATCAATTCCCCCGGCCGACAAGTACGCCGAGGAACTTACCTGTCCGGACACCGAAGTTGCATTTCATTGGGTTAAGTTTCATCTTGTATTTCCTTAGCGAACAAAATGTCTCGTGTAAATCGGCTAAGTGCTCGCTGTCAGACTTGCTTTTTACAATAGCATCGTCGACGTAAGCCTCAATGTTTCGCCCTTTTTGATTTTGGAACACTTTGTCCACCAGTCTTGTGTAAGTTGCGTCGGCGTTCTTCAAACCGAACGGCATCATTTTATACATGTATGTGCCGTTACCGGTGATGAATGCGCATTTAGGCATGTCTTCTTCGGCCATGAATACCGATGATACCCTGAGAAGGCGTCCAAAGAGCTCGGATAGTGTAGCCTCGCTTGTGGCGTCGATTAAACTATCTATTCGAGGCAAGGGATAGCAATCTTTGGGGCACGCTTTATTAAGATTGGTAAAATCTACACACATCCTCCACGCTCCCGATGATTTCTTCACCATTACAACATTAGCTAACCACTCGGGATAAGTACAAGGCATGATAAAGCCCGCCGCTAGTAATTTATCTACCTCGGCTTTGATGGCCTCATCCTTCTCGGGCGAGGAGTTCCTCATCTTCCGCTGACAGGGCGAGCGGTGGAGAGTACGTTCGACTTGTGAAACAATTACCTCCCGGCTCACGCCTGGCATCTCGGCTGCCGAGTAAGCGAAGACGTCTTTGTTCTTCCTCCGCAGGTCTAGGAGAGCGGCCCTGAATTTTGGCTCCAGGTTGACACCGACGCGATTCACGGTGCGCCCGGGTCAATTTCCACTTCTTCGGTCTCGCTCCTTCGACCATGCCGACAAAGTGGCATCCATGAGGTCGCCCTCTCCTGTTGTAAGGATGGGCTCTTCCCCTTCTCTGACTTCTTCGCCACTTTGAGGGATTGCATGTTGCACCCTCTGGCGGATATCTGGACGTTGACTACTTCGTCTTTTTCGTCCTTTGAGACGAGCTTATGCGCTTCCCCCCGGTCCGAGACATACATCAGTGTCAGGGCCCGGATGGACATTACTGCATCGGCCTCGCTCAGAGTGACTCGGCCTATGAGAACGTTGTAGGCGGACGAGCCGTCAATGACCACGAACTCAGATAGGACATTCTTAGCCGCATTCCCCTCGCCGAACATCACCGGCATCCCATTGACCCCGGGGTACCAGGCCGGCCCCGAAAAATCGTACAACGAATTGGTGCAGGGGCTCAAGTCCTCAATCTTCAGACCGAGATTGAGAAAGCACTCCCTGAACATGATGTTCGTGTAGGCGCCTGTGTCAATCAGGCACCTCTTGACCAGGTGGTTGGCTATGTCCAAGTGGACTACAAGTGGGTCGCTGTGCGGGGCGATGACTCCCTCGTAGTCCTTCTTCCCTCGTAGTCCTTCTTCCCAATAGTCCAAAAAGTGACTCCCTTCCGGATCAGCTCTTCAATGGCATTCTTCAGATGCCGGCAGTTGTCAGTTAAGTGGCCGGTGTGGCCGTGGTACTCACAGTACTGGCTTGTGTCACCGTCCCCCCTCGCCTTGGGAGGCCTTTCCCACTTCGACCCTCGTTCTTGCTCGGGGAGAAGACCTCGGCAGACGAGATACGACCGGGGGGGTGTGACCATTGTACCGCTTTTGGTAGTACGGTCCCAAACTCCCCGCGCGCCGCCGGTTCTCGTTTCTGGCGGACTTGTCAGACCGTGACCTATTATTGTCACGGCGTCCTTCATCCGGGTTGTCCTCCCAGCGGCTCTTACTCTCTGAGTGCCCGGCCTCGCTGGGGCCTACCCAGGTTTTGTGATAGTCCTCCACCTTTATGGCTTGGTCGGCCATTTTCCTGGCGGAGTCTAGGTTCAGGCCTCCGCACTTGATGAGCTCGTTTTTTAAGTCTCCTCTCGGGAGGCCTTTCATCAGTGCGAAGGCCGCCAGTTCGCTGTTCAGCTCACGAATCTGCTGAACCTTGGCGTCGAACCTCTTCACATAACTTCGGAGAGACTCGCCTCCCTCCTGTTTGATAGTCAGGAGATCCGATGTCTCGACGGCCCTTCTCTTATTGCAAGAATACTGGGCCAAAAATATGTCCCTTAGGTCGCCATAACAGTATATCGACCCATTGGGTAGCCCCTTGTACCAACTTTGTGCCATCCCATGCAGGGTCGTTGGGAAGACTCGGCACCAAACCTCATCAGGCTGCTCCCATACCGACATGTAAGACTCGAAAGCCTCGGCATGGTCGGTTGGGTCGCTTTCTCCTTTGTACGATATGGGCGGAAACTTTAGCTTAGTCGGCACCGGGACCTCTAGGACATAGGGGTTGAGGGGCTGTCTGACCACGTGTCGAATGACACGCGGCGATCGGCTCCTCGCATCCTTAGTCCGGCTCCTCTCCCCGTGGTGGGAAGGGCTTCTTCTCCGACTCGGTGAGTCGGGCTTCTTCTCCGACTCGGTGAGTCGGACTTCTTCTCCGACTCGGTGAGTCGGACTTCTTTCACTCCTCTGGGGCAGGCCTCGTCGGTGCTGCGGCGACACTGTCCTCCCGCGAGTGCGGGAAGGACATAGGTCTACCACTGGCACTCTGGGCTCCCCCGGCGTCTTGACATGGTCAGCTTCCTCCAATGCTCCGTCCAAGTTTCTCGGAGTCACTTTTTGGACTCTGGTCTCCTGTGGGGGTGCCGCCGCTCTTGTCGTTGTGACAGTGTGAGTCGGCGTGCTACCCATTAGGTCCAGGAGTAGCTTTAGTTTAGCTGCATCAACCACATGTCCCATGATAGTGACTTGGTCGGTGGGCAGCGGTGTTTCTGGTATTATTGGCATCCCGAACGCCGGCTGAATTACTCGGCGGTGGGGACCGCCCAATCCCAGACTGTGGGACTGTATCATCCTGGCAGAATTCGGTTTCGTCAGTCACAACTATTTCTTGTTGCTTTGACATTTTCTTTGCTTGTTGGGTGGGTTTTGTGTTTTTTTTTTGTAAGGGATTTGACTAGCTTCTAGTATCTGTTTCCCACAGACGGCGCCAATTGTTCCGAGTGTAATTCCAGAGCAGTGTTGTTTACCACGCAAGCTTGGTGAATGGATGTCCTTCCTTGCCTTGACTCTTCCTCTCGGTCTCTCCTGAAACGATGAACAAACTGAGGGCTCGGCTTTGCACCGAGCGTACTCACTCCGACGCTCAAGTCAGTGAACTTAAAGGGATTAAGTTATATGTTACTTGACAAAGTATATTGTAGAGAGATAAGGGAGTTTATACCAGATGAATAGTGAGTATTAGGTTAGATTGTGGATCCTTTCCTCAATGAGGGTTGAGGAGTATTTATAGACTTTCACCTTTTGTCACGTAGTGGCCAAGTGGGCCAAGTGGCGTAGCAGGTGGAAAGTCTGTTCTACCCTCGGCCGAGGGACCCATGGCAGGCCGGCGGGCCCTGTTGACTCCATGCCGAGGGGTCTTGGATATGAGTACGCGGATGTGTATCCCGGCTGGCTAGTTGCCTAGCCGAGACCCAAGTGACTGGCCGACAGGCTGCGTCGGTTAGGCGGTCTAACATGTTGACTTGCTGTCTCTTGATCCTTGACCTTGCTCAATATGTTGACTCGGTCAGCGGGTGCAGAATATGCCCCATCACCCTTATTTTGGGATCTCCATAGTTCTTAGTAGTCTGAATAATTATGTTTTATCTTAATCGATGGTTTGTATGCTTGTTTACAAATTCTAAAATAATGCAATCTCACACCATGAGACGATCATTCTCTATAAAAATTAAATATTATTTCGTATGTTGTTGATGGATATGTCGGGTTTGCTTGAATTCAACTGAATAACATCCTTATAAGCAGGTGGTTACATTACTTTAATTTAAAAGTAGAATGATGTGTCGTTATAGCATAACTTAATAACTTAGCGTAAATATTATTCTATTATGTAGAGTACATCTCATTTCTAAAGCTTAAGTTCGATTTTTTCTCCTAGAGCTTTTCAATTTTAACCTTATAACAATTTTTGTCTAAATATAATGTAACTTAGTTCATCAATTTTATTATTCTCACGAAAATAAATAGAACAATTCTCACGTGTCTAAGTTACTTGTCTAAGAGTTTTTGCATGTCGACTTTGAGTCCAACATGTACAACTTGAATTGGGTTTTAGTCTGAGTTCTGCAAGACTATATCTTATTACCATTTCTAGTGCAAGAGTATTGTATAAACTTGTATGTAATGTATATATTAGCAACTTAGCAAGTATAGTGTATACATAGCAGATCTGACTCGACCTTAATAACCTAACCGGAGCTTAAACCTGGCCCCGGTCAAAGGACATAGGTTCGACTTGAAATTGGAACGAACCCGACCTATTTTGAACAGACCTAAGTTCTATCAGAAATTCTTGTTTCAGATAGACCATTTCCGTCTTACCAAAAATACTGATCGTTTTATGGTCAAATGTAACCACAATGGTTAAGCTAGTGACCTTGTATCACATTTTACGATAATTTGTTTTCCAAAAGTGATCACATTTGTCCGTAAAATAATCTCGATATTCTGTTTTATTATTTCAGACCAAAATGACTCATCTGAGACCAACTCAATTTGTTTTCCCGTATTCATTTTTTTTTTTTGGTGTGAACCGTATTTAGTTCTTGCGCTCCAATTATTTGCTACATTTCGCACCACTATCTGACTTGTAAATTGTAATGATAGCACCACTTTCTGAGTTCTGACCGGCGATATTCAAATACATGGACCCCACACTGTCATAACTCGGACACTATTCTTCCTCTGTCTTTCTCCTACAGATTCATCCTTCTCTAATCACATTTTCCCCAATTTCAAACCCTAATTCTCCGATTTCCGACGCCTGATCTTTCTCACCTTCGATCTCCAACGGTAATACACTTTTGATTCGCATTTGTTCATGATCGTATCTGATCTGAATTGTATCGTATGATTTTGATCATAATGTGATCAATGTGATTCGATTTTAAAATGTTTTACAGGCGAAGTTCATAATTTTGAGGAGATTATACGATGAATCATGTGGCGGCGACAATTGAGGAACAATTGATCTTGAAAGCGATTAGAGAAGAGTGTGTATGGGAGAATTTGCCTAAACGACTTCAATCTAATCTTTCGTCGAAAGAAGAATGGCATAGAAGGTTTCATTTTAGTTAAAATTTCTCTGTTGAATTACGATTTTACTGTCTTAATCAGTTAAATTTAGTGATTGGTTTGTTTTGTTGACTGTGGTTAGTTAGATGTGATTAGGGTTTCTGAGTAGCTTTAGATTCATGATTATGCTTACATTACTTACCGTAAGCTAGTATGTACTTAAAATGTGCCGCTGGTCGAAATTAATTTGAACTTTTGACTTTAGTTAGGGGTAGCAGTTGTTCATAGGCCTACGCGTGCGTTCAGTCACACTAAAACACACAAATGACCATGCGTGAAGGAGCAAAATGTTGTTTATACTAGCGCCTTAGCGGTAGACTTGGAAAATTTTGTTTAATTGCTCTATTGAATTTTCTTGGTCATTTGGAAACAGTCTCTTTGTGTTGCTAACACAAGAGTAAGACTTCATACATCCGACCCCCCTTACCCCGCAATTTGTGGGGGCCATTGAGGCACTGGGGTAATGTTGTTGCTCTATTGAATTTTCTTCACCAACTCTGGATTTCCAATTCCTTTGATACAGAAATTGGGTAAAATGCACAAACAACCATTACTGAAGGAGCGAAATGTCAATATCTGTATTAGTGGCAGACTCGGAAAATTTTGCTTCCGGTGCCTTATTGAATTTTTAGTCATTATTACCAAAAAATATGTGTGTAGAAATTCCTTTTGTGCAAGAAGTAGGTAAGATGCACAAATTGTTTTAGCTTTGGGGTTTCCAGGGACTCCTAATACTTAAGTCTGCTTCTGCCAATGGTTGGTATAAGGATTAATTTCCGGACATTTACTTGTTACTTTCAAATGTCCGGCATAATGTATTAGTGAACAAAAATATACTTGAACTAACTCCTAAAAGTACAATTATGTAGAACCTTTTAGGTGGATTGGGGGGTGGGGGGGGGGGGACGGCCGTGATCTCTTCCAGCTCGATAACTAACTGCAAGTATTATGCATGTAGGGTTATTGACCATTGCATAAAAAAAAGACTCCAGTGGAACACCTGTTTTGCTCGCAAGTTAATCAAAGAAAGTGAGTATTATGAGGAGATGATGCGTTATTTGCGGAGAAACCTTGCGGTGAGTATTTACTTGTGCAATAAGGAGTATTTTATTGGATTGCTATTAAAGTAAATTAATATTTTGAAAGCATTATTCAACTTCAATGAATCTCATGAAAACCGAAGATGAAGTGGTCTTACAATGCTGCATGGTCTATATCCGTCATCATGCCATATTGGTATCTAATGCCCTTTTAAAAGGCTCTGGACTTATTTCTGAGTTTTGGAACACACGTGACCCTGTTGATGGAGTTTGTGAAGAATGAATAAAATTCAGGCATATTGTCTGTCTGTATTATACCAGACTTAATTTCCATTTGTAGATATCCTATTGTTTGATTTTGAGCTCCATTGTCATTTTGGGTTTTCAGATAGCCTTGTAAGTGGTAAACTTGTACCAAACATCATACGTACACTGAAAAAACTGAAAATATAAGTTAACTTACTTTGTATTACCTTATCTTTAAACTTCATACTTCACTTGTTGGGCGGGCCCCATTCGGCCTACTTTGGAATCTTTCCTTTTCTGATTTGTTTTTTGTGGTAATAATGATTTGTGCACATGTTTTCTCAACTTGCATTCTTCACCACATTATTGTTCTCTTTATTTCTTGCACCCATGGGGGTACGAAGTTTGAACCCGGGCATAGGGAATATTGTTGCTTCAATAAAATTTCCTTTTATACATTGAAGTTAGGCAAGTTTAGTGTTTATCATATATGCCAAGTTGTTTTGAGTGCTTAAGCACATTCATGTGTAGTTTATGTGTCGCCACGGACCCCCGGTGGAACTCAACCTCCTAGCGAGTGAAGTGCTTGGTTTATCTATTAGAGGCAAACATAACTTATCGCCTAGAAGTTATGGGTAGGTAGTAACTTGTACAAATTATGACCATCTAACCTCCATGCGGACAAAGCTGCTTCAACCGTTTTCATCTCTGTAAATGAGATACGTTGTAGGGATGTGTGCTCATAAAGTTTATATATTTTTGTCCCTCATATCCTAGAAATAAAGTCCTAATGCAACATCAACTACATTAGAAGTTAGAACTTTAATCCCAAAATGATTTGATGTCTGGTAAGGCAGTAACAAGAATCATCATCTGACGATGACGGGTAAAATAAAGTCCTAATATGTAGACTTTTTGTTGCAGCTGTTCCCTTATCACCTTGCGGAATATGTTTGCCGAGTTATGAGGATTTCGCCTTTCCGATATTACTGCGATATAATCTTTGAGGTTATGAAAAATGGTAAGTGGTTTTTCCTTCTTTGTCTCATTGTTTTATGGCGTTCTGCTACTGAATTTGTTTATGTGTGGTGTATAGCTATCTGAGAAGTTCCTGTCACCTTTCGGTGGCTTAGCTCGTTCAGCATTTTGACTTGATTTAATTACTTCCTCGTATCATATAATCCCGGTGATGTCCAGTAAATTCTGTACTGTAAAAGGTTTGAAAAGTGCTCTTAGAGTCTTGGATTGAAGTGTTACTGATTAATAGGCTGCTCTTCAAGGAGAATGCTGACATTGTTGTCGTGTTCTTTGTACACTTTAGGTGTTATTGACCCTTGAAAATGCTAGCTTCTTAAACTGAAAGGATTATGATGGCTCATGATAGCTACCTTCTTTCTTTAAACTTGGTTGAGTTGGTTCTTTGGTATGAACTAATTGGTCTTTCTATGATGCAACTGGTTTCTCACTCTTTCCTTTTTTCAAGGGAAAATCAAAATGCTCTATTACTGCTTCATGTACTCATAGTCCATCTGCATAGTATGACTAATACAACTCGGATATTGCAGAGCAACCATATGATAGTATTCCAAATTTTAGTGCAGCAGATGCATTACGGATCACAGGAGTAGGAAGGAACGAATTCATTGATATCATGAACAAATGCAGATCTAAGGTACTACCTGCATAAATGTGTATGGTTTTTGTATGAGAGTTTTAGTTGTTGCATGTACACTGTATGCTTCATTTGCAGTCAATGTTGTCTCAATCTTCGTGTTAGGATCCTGTTTCTAGGCTCAGTCAAGAGCTAAGCCTATTTTCTCCAGTCTCTTGCTTTCATTATGATGCGTAACTCTTGTTTGGGCTTAAATGAGACATATACTGTTTATTGTTATGACTTAGTTGCCCTTAGTTATCGCTGGTTCCATTCTACACTTTTAGCATATTGTTCCCTTGTGAGCATATGAAATTTCTCTTGTAGCTAGATCATCTCTTGTAGGGACATATTTTGGCACAAAAAGCCAACAGCAGGATACAAACAAGCTCCATAATTAGCAATAAATCCATTACTCGCGGGAAATCCATGATTTTGTAGATAATATAGTTATGTGGAGCTAACAACATTATACGGAGCTTTTCTCTTTATTCTTTGATATCCTTTTTTTGGGTGGATAACATCATGTATTATTATTCCTTAGCTGAAGAGCTAGCTCTCTTACTTGCTTAGTTTAGTAAGGTAACTCTCCAGGTTCACGTCATTAGTTTTGTCAGAACGCCATCCACTGTAGCTATAGCAAATCAGTTTTCAGTGAACAATACATCAAAAATAGGCGTTTTAACATCTCTGATGTCCCTGCCTGCCTTCTATTTCTCCTCATTTGGTGCAAATTGCTTAATTTACAACCCCATAGTTTATGCATCAGTACATTTGTCTTGTTTTTGGCGTGTAGCTGAGCGGAGTATAATTTTAATTTCTGCTTAAAGAATGTTTTGCTTACACTGAATAAAATTGGAAATGTGGTAACCTTCCTTTTCTCTGATATCTTATTCATTGACTTGGAGCTGTTCAGAAATTCATGTGGAAAATTAACAAGTCAATTGCAAAAGAACTTCTACCAACACAACCGGTGGATTTTCCTATTGAGCCTTGGTGGGGAGTCTGCCTTGTCAACTTCACTCTTGAAGAATTTAAGGTAACAATTTTTTTTTTGAGTTTCTGCAAAAGTTCCTTAGAATTCTTGAACTAAATCAATGTTATTTCCTTTGTACACGTACTCTATTACGTTTAATACTTTTAGATTAGAGTAATGTCGCTTATATCACTGCATTAAGTCCTATTAGTTATCATCTGAACTTTTCCCCAGAAATTATCTGAAGAAGAAATGGCAACGATAGATAAAGTTTGCAAGGAGGAAGCTAATTCGTATGTTCTTTTTGATCCTCAAATCGTTAGGGGACTTCAACGGAGGGGTTTAGTCTATTTTGATGTCCCTGTATATCAAGATGATCGTTTCAAAGGTAGCATTTTCTGATTGTTTTTTGCTTGTGGGACATGGTTTAGTGTTTATTACTCGGTGGCTAATTGACTAAATCAATTGTGTCATTGTTTTCTCATTATGTTATCATCTATTACATATAATTTTGTTCTGGGTAGATCATGGTTCTTTAGTTTTAGGAATATTCTTAAATCAATAAGATTCACAGTCCTCAATTAAATCAATTAAATTTGATAGAAGGAATGATTCCCTATGCAATCTCATGTGTACACGTGGCCACGGATTCATTCCTTCCCCTAGTGTATCCTGAATCTGTTTGAGCATATTCTACCATAGCACATACTAAAAAAACAATATAACAGAAACTATAAGGTGTGTCACGTATTCACGTGAGAAATGTGGCGTATTCTTACGAATAACCTTGTTTGTACATGTTTCTTCCCTCCTAATATTGATGACTGTTCGTCTTCTCTTTTTCCTCTGTGTTTCATTGTTGTTGCTCCAAATGTCATTTAAGTACAAGGGTTAAGTATCTGATATTCTTGTATAAAAACTGTTGTCTGTTGTTATTTCGTGATTTTAGAATCTTTTTAAAACATAAAAAGGCTTTTTTTTTTGTCCATGTAACTTTTATGGATTTCAGAATTGAGCTGGATTTTGAAATCTTGTTTGAAAGGCATTCTTATGCACGTTATTCAAAACTTTGGGGTCTAAGGCTGTGAAGGTAACTTTCTGGTTCTCGTATTGTACAAAGGATTGAGTCTGAATCTTGTAAGTTATGGTGATTGGAAGATTTCTTCATCATAAGTACCTTTTACATGAGCTAAAAAGAAAGAGCAAGAATACATATAACTTCATATGTACAACTCCGTCAGGAAGCCTGTGAGAAGCACGGCAAAAGTTAATAGTGATATATGGTCTTCACGTGGCCAAGATCAGTTGAGCTTTGAACTTAGGCGGCTTTCTCTCTCTTTTTTTTTTTGTTTCTGCAAAATGAACCAGGTTCTGTCAGCTTTTTATGTTGAATTGTATTGGGGATGGCTACCGATGTAGACAAGACCAAAACGTTAATAGACATGCTTAGTTGAGTTGTGTATTTGTAGAAGATAGTCAAAATAGTAAAGAAACACGGATTAAGTTGTGTATAATTGAGATCTTTTTTTTCTTCTCTTTTCGTGAGGAGCGGCTCGAGCGATTATCTGTGAAGCTGTTGTCCTTTTTGCACTCTTCCTGTTATCCTTTTATTTGAAATTATGATTTCCCAAACATGGATGTTGAACAGTTCCTGCACTAATTTTACACCTTACATGTTGTCTTACCAAACATTTTACCTTGTGAACTATTTTAAAACAGTTGATACATGCTATTTCAGTTTCTAGGCTGGAGGGCTTTGTTTCAAACCGGGAGCAGTCATATGAAGATCCTATTGAGGAGTAAGCAAGTTGACTCTGTTACCATGCAAACTCTGTTTTAAAACTGTAATTTGATATTTCGGTTATTTCCATTTTTATTGGGAGCCAAAGACTCGCTATTCTTTGGTTATGGTTTATGGAATAAAGCAAAATAGCTCATTAAAGTGGATACGTTGTTCAATGTTATTTCAGTACGGGTCATTGGGAAACGACCTCTCTATGTTGTTGGTGTATATGGATAAATTGCATACTTCCGACTTTACCCTGCCATTTGCTTGACCTCGAGGCATTGGGATAATGGTGTTATATTGTAATAGTTGGCTAGAATGGTTGATTGAGATGCTTACCAAAAGGTGCTGCATTCTACAGGTTACTTTATGCAGTTTTTGTTGTGTCAAGTGAGAATGCAACTGTGGCAGAATTAGCAGCTACATTGCAGGCTGACCTTTTGCAGCTGCAATGTGCTGCTTCCTTTGCTTGCCGGCTGGGGTGGGCTGAGAAAATCATTGATCCAGCATTTGCCCTTCAAGATGCAAGTCTCCTTGGCTCCCTTGCACTGAGTGATGATGATGATGTTTCTCGGGCTAGCGTAGGCTCTGCAAACGTATCGGTAGATGGAGCTAGTATTCAGCAGGATTATTCCATTTCAGATAGAGCAGCTTCTAATCAAGCCCGTGTTGCTTTTATTGTTGATGCTAATATAACTTCATACCTCATGATGGGATCTGTGTCACCAGGTATTTTTTTCCGGCCATGGTCTGTTCTTTGTCATTAACACATGAACTACGTGTATTACTATCATTAACAATTTGAAATGTTAATTCTGTTGAACCCACAGTTAATGGCACTTTAACGAGTAAAGAGCAAAATATATATTGTTCTTTTGGTTTTAGGATGTGATGGACTATATGAAAATGACTCTTTCCCTTATCGTTTATTTTGTTTCTTGATGTAATAAATGTGAATTCCATTTTCAATATGGCACTTATTGTTGTGCAATGAAGCAATGCCATGTTCAAAAGATGAACTTGGCAGAGATGCGTATGTTTCAGAGTGTGTGCCATAAGAAAAATGATTGATAAGGTGAGGTGACTGAAGAGAAAACAGGACTTTTACCTAAAGAAGATAAGATGAAAGATATTTGACCTTGGGCATTTTAAAGGAGACTAAGGGAAGCCTCGGCTAAAATTAGGCGGCATGAAGAATGGTTAACCCATTAAATTATGAGCGGTAGGGGGCCCAAAGAATGGTTAACCCATTAAATTATGAGCGGTAGGGGGGCCCAAAGAAAACTTGGACACATGTCAGTAAAAATGATGAGTTTTCTTGGTATCAAGAAATGAGGAAAGAAGATGATGGACCTTGATTGTTCTTTTGCCTCCCTATTTGATTGTTTTGTTTTTTTTCAAACTTATTTTCGTTTCACATTAAACTTATCTTTATTATCCTTCCGTATTTTTCAGTTACTTTTTAGATTTTGACCTTTCATACAAATATCTCATGAATTTTCTGTCAGAAAGTATTTCACATTTTTTAAGATTTTCTTACTCACATTTCATTTATTTATTACTCCGTATTTTTTTTATCACGTTAGATTTCCTCAATTTTTTCAGTTTTTAACCTCTGGTCAAGGGTCTAATGATGATTCACTAATGTGACCTCAGTTTTCTCAATTTGTGCTTCTGACACGAATATGCTAGTGGGGGACTAGCTAAGGTTGTTTTTACTGTAATATATAATCACAATATATAGCTCGTAAAATATCGTTTGATGTTTTTTTTTCTTTTGTATCTGTCTAACTCCTTGTTTTCTACTTACTAATTTTCTATTTCAGGTTTAAAATCGCATGCTGTAACACTATATGAAGCAGGTAAACTTGGTCATGCTAGCATTGCAGATCTTTGCAAGGATCTGGGCACATTAGAAGGAGCCAAGTTTGAGGGTGAATTACAAGAATTTGCTAATCATGCTTCTAGCCTCCGTTGTGTTCTAGAATGTCTGCTTTCTGGAGGAGTTTCTGCTAGTGTTGTAGATGCTTATCATAAAGTAGATGCACTACCTGCGCAGAAAAATGATGACTTGGCAGATGACACCAGCTTTACTGTCAATAATGATGTTATTAACAACAATGAGGTGTCTTATGCTTCCTCCGATTCTCATGATATTGGTACAGAAGTAGATTTAACGGGAAGTGATACTCCCACAAATTCAGCCTCCAGGGTTAGTTCCTTGGACACCACAGTTATGAAGGAAGAACACGAAGACATTCATGCTTCTGCTGTCTATTTGGATAATATCCATCATTCCACTGACAATTCAAGGCTGGAGCCTTCGGCTGAAAATAACGAAAACCCTGTTTTATCTAGTGGTGCTGCTAAAAAGAAAAGGAACTATCGTGTTGATGTTCTTCGTTGTGAAAGTTTGGCCAATCTTCCATCTGCAACTTTAGATCGTTTGTTTCATAGAGATTATGACATTGTTGTATCGATGGTTCCTCTTCCTCCATCATCTATTTTGCCTGGGCCTACTGGACCTGTTCATTTTGGGCCTCCCTCACATTCGTCCATGACACCTTGGATGAAACTAGTTCTTTATTCAGCCGTAGGTTGTGGACCGATGTCTGTGGTGTTAATGAAGGGCCAATCGTTACGGTTACTTCCTGCTCCGCTGGCTGGATGTGAGAAAGCCCTTTTATGGTCATGGGATGGTTCTACAGTTGGCGGGTTGGGAGGCAAGTTTGAAGGGAACCTAGTAAAAGGAACTATACTTCTTCATTGCCTTAATTCTCTTTTGAAGCATTCTGCTGTATTAGTGCAACCTCTCAGTAAGTATGACCTTGATGTATCTGGAAAACTTATTACAATTGATATTCCTCTGCCCTTGAAGAATTCAGATGGGTCACTAGTGCAGTTAGAAGAGGAGTTGGGTCTGGATGTGGTGGAGAGCACGAGGTTGGAGACACTTCTGAGGGACATAGTAGATAGAATAGACTTGTGGACTATTGGTTATATTCGTCTGTTGAGACTTTTTGTAGAGAGAGATCCAGACGACCAGTCTTCTTCACCTGATGTTGATAAATATGAATGGGTCCCATTAGGTGTAGAATTTGGTGTTCCTTTGTTTAGCCCAAAATTATGCAAGAGTATGTGCAGAAGGATAGTCTCATCTCAGTTGCTTCAAACAGAGTCCTTCAAGGAGCACCATGAAGCAATGCACTGGTTAAGAAGGCGTTTGCGGGATGTTTGTGCCGACTACAGTGCAACAGGTCCTGTCGCAAAGCTTCTTTACCAAAAAGAGAAATCAAAGGATACATCTCGGCAACTCATGACCTATGCGAGTGAAAGGTGGAATCCTCTTGTGGAACCATCTTCCCCTATTTCTGGAGCTGGTGGTGATTATCAGAGGAAGAAGCTAGCGTTAAGGCAGCGTTCAAGAAGAGAAGTTCTTAGCTTTGATGGGAGTATTCTTAGGTTAGTTTTTGCTATTATTGCTTCATGTCTTTTAATTGATGCATTTTTCTCAAAGCTCCCAGGCCCCCACGATACATTGATGGTATAAATTATATAATAGGTATACATCATCATAGGCGGGTTCTCTATCACTGAATCTTGCCTAGTTTTTGGCTCTTCATGTGCTCTTGGTTCTATACATATAGTGTGACACGGATGCGGTAAAGGTTGTAACTCTCGGTATCGGGGTGTTGTGGATGTTGCATAACGGATTGCAACAAATGGGGCTGGAATTTTAAAAAGTTTATCAAATGCGTCAAATAATCTCTTCTTAATATAGAAAATTGAGTTGATTTTACTTGTTTCTGGTCTATATTTTCTCTCTTATGGCCTTTATTTTCACAAATACATACACCATTTGTAAATACACATGGTTCCGTTCATTTTTCAAAAAAAAAAAAAAAAAGAGAGAGTCTCAATTAAATTGTGGAATACTTGTAAAAAAGATAGGAGATAGTATCGATTAAATTGTGGAAATACCTGTAAAATAACGGTGATACTTTTGAAATACTTTCTAATACTGCCAAAATTTCAGCGTGTTGTTAATGGGGCATTATATAACGTAAGGAGGGCTGTTATTCTGTTATATATAATGTAAGAGGAGCATTTTTCCATGGTTCCATATGGCTGATGTCTCTGCTTTTTTTTCCTTCTTTTTTAAGCCGGATTACATCTCCTGGATAAACTTGACATCCGTGTTCACTATCTGTGTAGATCATATGCTCTGACACCAGTGTACGAGGCTGCCACGAGGCCAGTTGAAGAACCAACGAGTGTGCCAAGAGTGGAATCAGATGATGGAGAGAGCAAAGAGGTGAATCTGCCTGCTGTGAGTCTCCTATTTGATGGAGCAGAGCTGGAGCCATTTGAAATTGGTGCCTGTCTTCAGGCTCGTCAACCCATTTCCTTAATTACAGAGGCAGCTTCAGCTACCTCCAGTATGGTCCCTAAATAAGCCTAATACTCCCATCTTTTTCCATCCATCGCCAACTATAATTAGCCCATTGTTATCAGTCTTGTGGTGAAAAATCATGAAGATCCAAAATCTTGAAGTCACGGCTCTTACGGTATCTACTAACCCTCGGTCTTTTCAATTAGTGTGCCAAGTCACTTGGTTTTAATTTTCTTCTATTAAATTATTATGGTTTGATATAAGAATCTGGCTAGACATTGAAAATAAGGTTTAAAAGTACGTTTTCTTTTGACGATTAGTTTTTACCTTTTTTTTTTTACCAGTTATTATAATTTTGTAATTAATAGTTTTCTTTTTCAACTGTTCATATCTTCTTAAAAGAGAACTCAGCCCCGAAACACCACCTAACCAGTAACTACCGCAACCCAACCCCAAATACCACCAAAACGCCGCAGCCTAGCCAAAAAATACCACAAAACCACCGTAAATACCCCCAATTCGGCTGCGTACACCACAAACCCTTTCCACCATTTCTGAACACACTCCCCCACCATACAAAACACCCACCTCAACGTCCTCAACCATTAAAAATCCATTCACCACCCCTGAACTCCCCGTCTCTTACCCCTGAAAACCCTAAATGTAGGTTTTGTTTGTGGGTGGGGAAGGGGATTCCGAGGTGGGAGTGGATTTTCAAGGGTGTTTTCGTTCTCAACCATTTTCGTTGCTGGTTGCGCAGTATCAGGTGAAGAGGAGGTGGTGTTGGTGGTGGTGGAGTGGGTAAAGGCAGGGGTGAGATTGTGGGTGGTGGAAGAGAGGTGCTATGGGGTGGGGCTGAAATACTATTTATTTGATTAATCTGACATGAATTTGCGTAAGTTTCAAGGTAGTTCTAGTAATGAGTCTCATGGTTTTTGGTTTGCAGATGGAACTGTTCTTATTTGGGTCGTGAAGATGTTGTTGAGTGCGTGATATATTGGACCAAATTTGGTATAGCTAAACAGACTAGCATGTTTGCAGCAAACTGAAAGTAGGTTGTAGCATAATAAGATAAGAGAAGGCTTAATCTTTAAGCCTGTTTTTGATTGTAATAGCGTATTAGGTTCAATTCTTTGTTGTAGTTGAGGTTGTATGATCATATTTTCGAGTGCTGATGTCCGGCTGGAGCGTAAATGTACGAAAAGTGTAGCAAGGTTTAAATAAGAGACAAAGGAAGAAAGATGAAACCGGATGGAGAAATGTAGGCATGTAGCAAGTCAATCACAAATTTTTGCATGAGAACCTCTCTTCCTAAACTCTTCTCTGCAGTAGAGTGTGCATAGTTTTAAGGAAAGAGATGCTTGTTCCAATTGATGTTACATTTTTTGAAACACTTGGTGCCACAAAGTGGGGATACTTGTGGAAATAACTTTTTCATTTACATGTCATGTGACTCATGTCCCTTGTTATGTTACTCCCTCCGTCTGAGTCATTTGTTTACCTTTGAGTTATATCGACTGCCATTTCTTAGAACCTATTTTGACATTTAACTTGGGACGCACATTACATGCCTTAACCTATATTGCTTTATTAAACTGGTTGGTCCAGCTCCATTATCCTGGTTGGTCTGTTGGAATTTTGTATTAATGTTGACCAACCAATGTTGGCAATGCATATGCCCACATTCTGTTGCCGACCCCTGTTTTCTTCAAAGCTTTTTGCGTAAATGACTTGCAAACTGACATCAAGTGTTCATACGTAATTACGTGTGGAAAGATCCAATAGGCTGACTTCATAGCTCATACTTCATACTCCTCAAAATTTACACGGTTACATTTTTGTGAAACCTTGAATAAGTAATTTCATGTTAAAACATTATTTTTCAAAAATAATTTATCCGTCTTGGTCATTTGTTTATTTTTTATTTTAGCACAAAGACTAGGGAAAGAGGAGGGGTTAATTATTGGTTGATAAGTGGGACCAAATTGGGTGTGGACTATGGAGGATCAAATTATCCATAAAAAAATTTCCCAAATTAAAAAGATAAACAAACGATTAGGACACCAAAAAATAAAAAGGGTAAACAAATAACCGGGACGAAAGAAATATGTATTATCTTCAAACATCCGAAGTTTACAATGTATTTTTCTAAAATAATCTACCAAAAAAGTGGCATCGGCATATTGATTATGCAAGGATCATAATTCAATTATAGACCAAGTCTCTTATTTGTCATTAGAAATAATTGGCTAATTATAGGCCATGTTTTTTTGAACTGAAATTGTCTGAATTGAACTGAATTGAATTGAATGGAGCTGAACTGAAATGAAATGAACTTAATAGAACTGAACTGAAATAAAAATAAAAAGATTATAACAATAACAACAACAACAACAACAACAACAACAATAATAATACCAATAATAATAAATATTATAATATTATTCATTAATAATAATAATAATAATAATAATGATATATTAATAATAATAATAAATACTAAAAAGAAATATTAATATAATAATAACAATAATAAATAATTTAATATAATAATAATGATAACAATAAGAATAATAATATTAATGTTGAAATAAACTAATTTGAACTGAACTGAACTGATCTGATCTGAACTGAACTGGACTGAATTAAATTAAACTTATAAGATCTGAAATTAAGTCCAAAAGAACAGGGCAATGGTTTTTTTTTGTTTTTCATTTTCTCCTTTTTTTAGGGTGATTTCCCTACGGATTAGTATACATTTAATGATAACAATAAGAATAATAATATTAATGTTGAAATAAACTAATTTGAACTGATCTGATCTGAACTTAACTTAACTAAACTTATAAGAACTGAAATTAAGTCCAAAAAAACAAGGCCATAGTTTTTTTTTTTTTTTCATTTTCTCCTTTTTTTAGTTGATTTCCCTACATAATATAATGCTAGGAGACAAATTAATTGTCACCTGTGATATGATTACTTTAAAAATATATTAGAGATATATGTGTTATATGTCGGTCTAGTCCAAGGCCCGTCTATTCTATTGTAACCCTAGTCCTAATGTACTATATATTGATATGAGAAGTAATGGAAGAAGCAGACATTCGTTCGATAATCTTAACATGGTATCAGTGTCTTCCAAAATATCAAAATTAAAATCCTAAAAAGCCAAACCCTAGCCGCCATGACCAACGGCGAGGGTCCGAGTTCTAAAATCGATGCCTCTTCCCCATACTATCTCGGTCCCCAAGACCGACCTGGTGATTCCATTACTCCAATTCGACTTACCCTAAATAACTTTGATGATTGGGTACACGACGTGAGTGTAGCCCTCAAGTCTCGTCGAAAGTTCGTCTTCGTTAATGGTACCATTAACGAACCCAAGCCCCCATGTACGGCGGATGATTGGGAAACTACTCACGCCATGCTTGTATCGTGGCTGTCTCATACTATTTCTCCTGAGGTACGTGCTCTACTTCCGAAATACAAAGACGCCAAACGCTTATGGGACGATCTCCATGACCGCTTTGGTGTCGTTGATGGGTCTCGCATCCAGCAAATAAAGGCTGCCCTTCGTGACTGACGACAGACCGAGGAGATGTCGGTGGCCGTGTATTATGGTACTCTCTGTCAATTATGGGATGATTTAGACACACACGAACCGATTATTGCCTGTGATTGTTGTTCGAACTGCACAAGTGGTATGCAATACACGGCTCGTCGCGAGTCTGATCGTCTCCATCAATTTCTTCTTGGTCTTTTGCCAAGTAAATATTCCTCCCTTCGTTCCGTCATCCTAGCTCAAGTACCTTTGCCAACAGTAGCTAAGGCTTTTAACATGATTTCATAGGAAGAAAGAGTACGGGGTATTGATCAAGCAAAGGAACCCGTTACTGAAGTCTCGACCTTTAACGTTAAGCCGCGGTTCGATGCTCGACAGCCGCCTAAATATCCGTCCCAAAAGACAAGAACCGAAAGACAACAACTTCATTGCAGCCAATGTAATCGAAAAGGACACAACCGGAGCATGTGCTTTGACTTACTCAATGAAATTCCGGACTGGTGGTACGAATTGAAGGGCCTGAAGCCTCCGTCCACTCGTGGTGGTAAAGTTGGCCGTGGCCGTGGGGGGGAGGGCAGAGGGAACTCTTCTCGTTCCCGTGATGAAGGCAGCAGCAGGGGGGAGACGGTTCAGCAAACTCCTCGGCCAATAACACCGTTCATGCCACTTCTGCTGCTACTACTGGTGAATCCTCGCAAGGCGCTTCCGCATCTCTGGTAACCGTATATGGTACCCCTACTCATACTCAATCTGGTAAGTGGTTAATTGATACGGGTTGTTCTTATCATGTCACCGAAAATCTCGCACTTTTGGCGGATGTGAAAAGTATACCAAGTCGTAGTGTGGGCCTCCCTGATGGATCGATCGTGCGTGCTTCTCAATTGGGCCGTGTGGATGTGACGCCCACATTGAGCCTTGATTCCGTTTTATTTGTGCCGCAACTTCACTGCAATTTAATTTCCGCATCGCAATTGTGTGATACTTTGAATTGCGAGTTTATTACTAATGCCAATGTTTGTATTATACAGAACCGGGGTACGAGGGAGACGATTAGCATGGGTGAAAGGCAAGATGGACTATACTACTTGCGCAATGATAACAAGACAGTGAACACAGTTGCGGTTGAGTCTTCTTTAAGCCTATGGCACATTAGATTGGGGCATCCGTCTGAGAATGTTGTTAAATTACTTCCTTTCTTACGAACTAGCAAACAAACTTTATCAAAACCATGTGAGGTTTGTCATCATGCTAAACACATTCGTAATAGTTTTTCTTTGAGCAATAATAAAAGTGTGCGTGTTTTTGAACTCGTTCATTGTGATTTATGGGGCCCATATGATGTTCCGTCTACGTCCGATGCTCGATATTTTTTTACTCTTGTTGACGATTTCTCGAGGGGGGTATGGCTATATTTATTGAATGCGAAAACCGAAGTTTATACTAAACTTTTATTATTTATCGCACTCATAAAAAGACAGTTCTCAGCTGAAATTAAAATTGTGAGGAGTGACGATGGTACAAAATTTCATACTTTAAAACCATATTTTACTGAACATGGGATTTTATTTCAGTCCTCGTGTGTGGGTACCCCTCAACAAAATGGGAGAGTTGAACGAAAACATCAACATATATTAAATGTAGCACGGGCTTTACGATTTCAGGCATGGTTACCCATTCAATTCTGGGGCGAGTGTGCTTTAGCCGCGACATTTTTTATCAACCGTACACCATCCCGTCTTTTAGACGGGTTAACCCCATACGAAATACTCTTTGAAAAATCACCAAATTATGAGATATTACGTGTATTTGGGTCGCTTTGTTTTGCTCATAATCAACGATCCAAGGGTGACAAATTTGCGAGTCAGAGTCGGAAATGTGTCTTTATGGGCTATCCAGCTGGACAAAAGGGGTGGTACTTATATGATCTTGAACGACGAGAATTTTTTGTGTCCCGGGATGTAAAATTTTATGAGGAGCAATTCCTATTTATTGAGTCTGGGTGTGGCACTGAACCCGTTTCTCCCAACCCGGATACGGTTGTTACTAATGATATTTCTTGGGATGAGGAGCAAGAAGAGGCAGAAACCGAGGTTGACACTCCTCCCAGCACGCCTGTGACAACCGCATCCCCGCACTCCTCGCTTGACACCCCTAATACCGCAGCTGATGACGCGACCATTGTCACACCTCCACCAGTTTTGGGTCGAGGCAAACGTACGAAGATTCCCACCAAGTCCCTCCAAGATTATGTGACCCATTTTTCGGATGATGACAGTGATTATAATAGTCCATCTCATGCCTCTCGTGTCCATGTGCCATCGTCTTCCTCGGGTATCTCCTATCCTTTAGCTAATTATCTTTCTTGTGCAAAATTCTCGCCTCCCTATTGTTCATATTTGGCAGCTTTGATGACCCATACTGAACCTCAGTCCTTTAAAGATGCCGTGAAACACGAAGGTTGGTGAAAAGCTATGCAGTCGGAAATGCATGCCCTTATCGATAATGATACTTGGGTAATGACCACTCTTCCTCCGGGTAAGAAAGCTCTTGGGAGCAAATGGCTGTATAAAATTAAATACAAGTCTGATTCCTCTATTGAAAGATTAAAGGCCCGGTTGGTCGTATTTGGGAATCATCAAACCGAGGGGGTGGATTATGCTGAGATTTTTGCACCCGTAGCCAAAATGACGACGGTTCGTACTTTTCTATTTGTTGCTTCGGCAAAGAAGTGGCAACTTCATCAGATGGATGTCCATAATGCCTTCCTCCATGGTGACTTGGAATAAGAAGTATATATGCGACTACCACCGGGGTTCAAATCCTCATCTCCTGGTCAAGTTTGTCGTCTAAATAAATCGCTTTATGGACTCAAGCAAGCTCCTCGATGTTGGTTTGCAAAGCTCGGGTGTGCCCTTAAGAAGTATGGTTTTACTCAAAGCTATCATGAACATATGTACGAAATTCGGTGCGTTTGAACGTGTTGGTCTATGTCGATGACCTCATCATCTCCGGGAATGATTTACCAGCCCTTGGTGAGTTTAAGGCCTACTTAAACAAGTGTTTTCATAAGAAAGATTTGGGTGAGTTGAAGTACTGTTTGGGCCTTGAAGTGGCACGAAATTCGGATGGTATTTTTTTGTGTCAGCAGAAATATGCATTGGACATCATATCGGAAGTGGGCCTCCTCGGGTGTAAACCGGCCCCCACACCCATGGAGCAGCACCATCGCTTGGGAAGCTCGGACAGTCCCTCTCTCGTGAATCCCGAGCCCTATAGGCGCCTGGTTGGGCGTCTGGTGTACCTGGTAGTGACCCGGCCTGATATTGCTTATGTCGTACATGTTCTCTCCCAGTTTATGAATGCACCGCAGCAAGATCATTGGGACGCAGCGCCGCGTGTTGTTCGATTCCTGAAAGGAACACCCGGACAAGGTATTTTTCTACCTGTTAATTCTAATATGCAGCTATCTGGTTGGTGTGATTCGGATTGGGCGAAATGTCCGCTTTCTCGTCGTTCAGTCACCGGTTGGTTTGTATTTTTGGGAACGGCCCCTATTTCCTGGAAAACTAAAAAACAACCCACGATCTCTCTCTCGTCTGCAGAGGCCGAGTATCGTGCTCTTCGGGCAATCACGTGTGAAATTACATGGCTCAAAGGTTTACTTGGAGACTTGGGCGTGTCTCATTCGTCTCCTGTCTCAGTGTACAGTGACAGTAAATCAGCTCTTCATATTGCGCAAAATCCAGTCTTCCATGACCGTACCAAACATATCGAGATTGTTGTCATTACGTTCGGGATGCTATCCAGTCTGGGCTTATTGCCCCCTCGTTCGTTTCTACCAAGGTCCAGTTAGTCGATGTTCTTACTAAGGCCCTTGGCATCTCTCAGTTTGTCTCTTTAGTTAGCAAGTTGGGCATATTAAATCCCTATGCTCCGACTTGAGGGGGGTATTAGAGATATATGTGTTATATGTCGGTCTAGTCCAAGGCCCGTCTATTCTATTGTAACCCTAGTCCTAATGTACTATATATTGATATGAGAAGTAATGGAAGAAGCAGACATTCATTCGATAATCTTAACAAAATAATTCCCAAAATATAACTAAAAAACTATACTAGAATTGGATAATGCAATGCAAAAGAATCGACAAGAATATTATAATTGAATTTCGTTAAGTACTAGCTTGTAAAATATAGATTATAAATTGAGTATTAGGTCTAATTAGACAAAAAAAAAACAATCTATTTTCTTAAGAACAATATACTCCTTAATAATTTTGTTAATATAATTTGGCTCCGTCTACAGAAAACTTGGTGGCAACAAATGAACGATTGGCGTTGACGTTATGCAAGACAATTGCAAGACTAATGAATAATGATAACGGTAGGACGCGGTAAGATGAGATGATCTGTAAAATAAAATACTGCCGTTGAAGACATTCAATTAAACAAGTCCCTTTCGTCAAACAAACAAACACAAAAATCCTTTGTTGATTTAAACAACTCTTCCAACAACGTGCTAATCATAACGGTCGACTTCCCCGTCCCACAGACCTTTAGCTACCTTTAATTATCTTTATACGTAATAATTATTCCTCAACGGTCCAAATTATGTCCTATCATCTAACTAATACACCTTTTCCACCCCAAACTAGCTCATTTATTCATCATTTGGACTGTTCAAATTCATAATCCAGCAATCTGCTAGCTTGCAAAACTCTGTTTTTTTTTTTTATGTAATAGGAAAATACAAAAAATATTTATTTATAATTGTGATCAACTTAAATCTTCTTTAAAATCTAATACGGATTAGTATACATTTAAATGTAGCGTGAATTAAGATTAGGTTACAAGGACACTATAGTACGATTTCATCGAAAAAGTTGTGAATTATATCGTAAACTAACTGCATACAACTTTTTCTAGTGACGGGCGAAATGTATACTAGACAATGTACTAACGTAATGTAAAATTGAATTACACTAATAGATGCAACGTTGTTCCTTGTTTATTACTCCTTCCGCCCCAGTCAATAGTTTACATTTACTGTATTTCCCTCTCATAAAATAAAGCAAATGTAAATTATTCACTAGAACAGAAAAAGTAGAAGTAGTTTTTATTTTATCACGCTCGTTTTGAAGTAAGACTAATTTTCAATTGGTGTTTACGCATTTACCATTAATAATTTATTCATCTTAGTTTTAAGTTGTAACCCAATGGTTATGGTTATTATAGTGTTCAATTACTGTTCATTTGGTCATCGTACTAACTTTTTTAATGTTTAACGGTAGATTGTAGATAATACAGATGAACTAGATTTAAAGAGAAAAAGTCTAAACCGAAAATTATAGGAACAAATAAAATAATCAAAAAAATCTCTACAAAATCTCACTCTAATAATCACAGAATTATATCACAATCAACCATCAATTTTTATCATAAAAATTATAAAATCATTTTCAAAGACCTAGAAGAATAGACCTTCTTAAGGTAACTTAATGCCGAATTTTACAAAAAAAAATTCAACATAATTGACGGGATGAACGCGGTAACGTGGGATGAGTTGTCAACTTGTCTTCTAGAAAACCAAAACTCTCCTGACTCTTTCCAATACCAACCCAGAACCCATTTCCCTTCCCTATATAAACCCCAACACACCTTCACAAATCTCAACAACAAACACTTCTCCATCTTTCTAGCATTTCTCTTTCAAAAAAAAAAAATACAACACATTTAACTACATTTTAAATCCCAATCCCTCACTAATTCCATTAATCTCAAAAACAATGGCCAGACTACTCATCGCTGTTCTTTTCGCCATCCTCGCCGTCATTGCCGTCGCTCAATCCCCCGCTTCCGCTCCCGCTGCCTCACCATCATCCTCCGTAACTAAACCACCTACTGCCGCCGCAACTCCTCCAACTGCTGTTGTCACTCCCGCCGCTTCTCCGTTAGCCACTCCCCCTCCCGCTGCCGCTATCACCCCCACAGCCGCTTCCATTCCAACCGCTGCCGAAGGCCCCGGCGCCGTCGCTGATGGACTTACTCCCTCTTCCACCCCTGCTGCTGCACCTTCAAACGGTGCCGTTTCATTGAACAGAGTCGCTGTTGCTGGTGGATCATTCGTCGCTGTTGCTTTGGTTTCTGCGCTCATGTTCTAGATCCACTTTTCTTCAGCTCAATTTTTTTTATTTGAATTTGATTAAATTCATTCATTTTATTTCCGCCTACATTTGAAGGTGGTCTATTCTATTTGTATTTGGCAGTTGGATTTTGAAGAGTTCGCTTCACGGCTAACTTTCTATTTCTTGTTACGGAGTTCTTTGTTAATATAATATTGGGTTGTATTTAAGCATTTCCCATTAATTATCGTTATTGTTTATTCACTGTCTCATTAGATTTTTTAAAAATTTACTCGAATGTACCAGAGTATTTGCAGAGTCGGGTCCAATCCAATTGCTAATGTTCCTTTGAGTTTTATTTACATGCCAAGGCTTTCGAGTACTTTCTTTGCTTTGCTACCTGCGATAATAACCCGATTTTTGGACTAATTTTACGAGCTATCGTAGTGGTCATGTTGGGTTCCTTATGTTGATGATAACATGCCCATTTGATTTGTGCTATCTTAGTTTACCTTTTCAGGATTAATGATGTAATTAAGCTGATTAAGAAGTGTTGAAGTTGTTAATCATCTCATTGTATTGAGTCTTAGTGTCATCTAATGTACAAGCGAGAAAGTAGAGTATCTTAGAGTAATAGAAACAGTCCAGACGACTGCTGCTTTCACAAGTAAACAGCTGCTTGGTTTGTTGCCACAATTCGTACAACTTGAAATCTCTTTTTATCTTTCAAAAGCCTTTCACGTGACTCTTATTTTTCAAAGATAAAATTCAGATTTTTAATAAGGAGTTGGTCTTCAATAAAGAGTGGTTTGAATTATTATTTTCAAAATGTTTCCTCTTTATGCAAATTCAACCCTTTGGTTCTTTAAGAAAACAAAGAATGCTTTTTACCATTTTGGTGTTAACTTGTCATCATGTGACTTGTCTTTTCTCTCTTTGTTTTCTGAAATTGCATGAGCTTTTAAGGATATCTTTCAAATACTCTTTCTCTATTCTTGCCTTTGCAAAAGAGCCCTCTTTGGTGCAAGTTTTGGGTGGTTGCAAATACCCTTCACATGTGTGGTCTTTGACCCTTCAAAACCCTAGCAACCCCTTCACTCACCCTCTCTATATAAACCGTGCCTCTCTTTTATAAAACCTTAAGACTTCTTTCTGAATTTATTTTCAAGTTTGCAAATTTGTTTTTCAAAGCTTTAAACCGTGTCACATTTGCAAAACCTTTAAAGAGTCTTCAAGTTACTACAGTCGTGGCTACTGTTACTTTAATATACTAAACTCTCTTGCTTAAGAATTGTTGATCTTGTAAAAGTTGTCCATCTCTATTCTTTGCTAAGAATATGTTAGTGGAAACTTGATCCTATAACATTCTAAGTGTGTTAGTAGAGTTTAGGACGGAGTAGTCTTTAACTCTTGGCAACCGGAGTAGGTTGCGAGTTAGCTTGTCATAAGAACGGAGTAGTTCTTGTACTAGCTTTACAACCGGAGTAGGTTGGTGTCTTTTATTGTAAGGGTCTTTTAGTTGTCGGAGTAGATCACTAAAAGAAAGCAATAAAAAGGTAGATTGGACGTAGGCACTTGAGTTTCTTGCCGAACCAATTTTGGATGGTGGAAACTCAAAATGGAACATTACATCAAAAGTATCGATTATCAATGTTGGAACATCATCCAAAATGGACCTCTTGCCATTGAGGAAACCGATATTCTAAACGGTTTCACCAAGACAAAAGAGGAAAGAAATTACAATGAAAACGACTTCAAGCTTGCCGAAAAGAATTCCAAAGCAATGTCGATTCTTCAACGTTGTGTTGGTGAGGGGGAAGTTAGTCGAATCTCCGGATGTCCTACGGCAAAATCTATTTGGGATTCCCTTGTACTTGCCTATGAAGGGACGTCCCAAGTAAGAAAACACCGTATTGACCTTCTCATGCAACAATATGAGATGTTTAGAATGTCAAAGGACGAGTCTTTAAATAGTTTCTCTTCACGTTTTTCTTGTATTATTAATGAGCTTAAAAGTCTAGGAAGGAATTTCGAGTCCGAGGACATCATTCGAAAAATCCTTCGTAGTCTAACCCCTAAATGACAACCTAAAGTCACCGCCATAGAGGAAGCTAAAGACTTGTCAACCTTATCTCTTCATGAACTAATGGGATCACTAATGGCTCACGAGTTTAACCTCGATAAGCATTCTAGTGAGTCATCAAAGGGGAAGAGTCTCGCCCTCACATCCTCTCCAAGTGATGGAGAAGATGAGGAGGAAGACGAGTTTGCTATGTTCACAAGAAATCTAGCCGGGTTGGTCAATGGTCAAGGAAACAAAAGGTTCACTAATAATTACTCGAAAAAACGCTTTCCTAAGAAACGACCCAACTCCACCGTGGGATGCTTTAAATGTGGTGATAAAACTCACCAAATTAAAGAATGTCCCAAGTGGGAAGAAATCAAATCAAAGGAAAGAAGAGAAAAGGTTAAAAAGGACTATAAACATAGTCATGAGTGCTATTTGGGGAATGTCCGACTCCGAGGAAGATGAGGAACTCATCGAGGAGGAACTTGAGGCTAAAATGTGTCTTGCAAATCATGATAAAGAAAAAGTCTCAAAAATCTCAAAACTTGAACACTTAAGATGCCTCATGGCTAATCATGACGATTCCGACTCCGATTCCGACAACGAGGTAAATCATCTAAAGGCCAAGGCTAGAACTTACTCCAAAGAGAAAGTATGTAAGCTTCTTGACCAACTTTTTGATAAGTGTCGGTTTCAAAATGATAAACTTGAGGTAATGCAAAATGAGATTGAGGAAATTGCTCAAGAGAACTTTAATCTGAAAAATGAACTAAAAGCAACAGACTGCGTCACTGTCACCTCTGAGGCATATGATGAAGTTAAAAGAGTCAACAAGCTAAATAAACATTTGACTAAAGAACTAGAGCGTCTTAGGTCGACACCCACGGACGTCTCTGACCTTGAAAATGTCAACACTACCTTGGTGATGCAAGTTTCCTCACTAACCAAGGAACGTGATGATCTTTTGAAGGACAAAGATGATCTTGAAAATGAGATCTATGACCTTGTAGTTGAAGTTGTAGACTTAAGAGAAACAGTGTCTAAGACTGTTGCTTCTGACCATGATTTAGACGAGTCAAAAGAAAGGATTGATTGTTTGGAAAATGAAAACAAGTGTCTAAAAGGTGAGGTTGTTTGTCTCAAGAATGAAATAGAAGTCCTCCATGATAGGCTTACTTTCCTTCAAAAAGGTATGCCCGAATGTAGCACTTCTAGGTCTTCTCCTCATCATAGATCCGATGAAATCGTTGATCTAAACCAAAGACTTGACAAGATGACATCTAAGTATGAAGAGTCCAAAGAAAGAATCATATATCTCGTGTCTAAACTCAATAACCACACCCATGACTTTATTGTTGAGAAAAGATTGTCCATAGAAAGTGTCAACAATGATGAACTCAAAAGAGAAAAGGAAAAGAATTTGCATCTCCTCTCACGTGTCAAAGACTTGACCAATGAACTTGTTAATGCTAAGAACATCACTGAAAAGTGGGAAGGAAGTCAAACCGTGTTAAATTTCCTCACGAATCAAACCGAGAAATGTGATAAAGTTGCGGGTTTGGGCTTCAAATGGAACAATCGACTGATCGTTGCATCCAGAAGCCTAAAAACGATTTTAGAGGAAGGAAGTACGTAGGTCTTCCCGAATACATCATTTGCAATTATTGTGGTGACAATGGTCATGTCTTTAATGGATGTACAAAACGGTTTGATGACATTGATAAGAACACCAAAACTTTAAAGCAAATGAGCATTAAGAAAGACACCACAAGTTATGTTGATCACAAAAAGGGACCCAAATTCATTTGGGTTCCTAAACTCAAAAACTAATTTTGTGTAGGGCTTGGTGAGAGGCGGCCGCAATTGGTACTTGGATAGTGGATGCTCTCGTCACATGACGGGTGATAGAAGCCAATTCCTCTCACTTAAAGCATATGATGGTGGCACGGTAAGGTTTGGTGACAACAAGAAAGGTGAAGTAATTGGCATTGGAAAGGTTGGTAAGTCATCATTTCTTTGTGTCGACAACGTGCGGCTTGTCAAAGGTTTGAAGCATAATCTCCTTAGTATCTCTCAACTTTGTGATAAGGGTAATTTTGTAGAGTTTAGTGCTAATTTGTGTCGAATATTTGATGCCACTACTAATGAACTAATACTCGAAGGAAGACGTGTCAAAGACGTATACTTAACTAATTTGAACACTCTATCCGGTCACACCATGTCTTGCATGAGTGTAATGAACAATGATCCTTGGTTATGGCATAAAAGGTTTGGTCATGTTAGTACAAAAACTCTTAATACCCTTAAAAGACTTGACTTAGTTGAAGGTATTCCTAACATGAAGTTTGAATTTGATAAAGTTTGTGATGAATGTGCTAGAGGTAAACATTTTAGAAGTTCCTTTAAATCCAAAAGAATTATGAGTACATCTCAACCTTTGCAACTTTTACATATCGACTTGTGTGGACCAATGAGAACTAGAAGTAGAGGTGGTAGTCGTTATGTGTGTGTCATTGTTGATAATTACTCTAGGTTTGTTTGGGCACTCTTCCTAAGCTCTAAGGATGAGACATTTGATGAGTTTCTAATTTGGTTAAGAAAGATTCAAAATAAACTTGGTTTAAAACTTGTTTCAATGAGAACCGATCACGGAACCGAATTCGAAAACTCATCATTTGGTGCTTATTGTGATGACAATGGTGTAGACCATAACTTCTCGGCTCCTAGAACACCACAACAAAATGGTGTGGTTGAAAGGATGAATATAACCCTTGAAGGAATGGCTAGAACAATGTTATTATCTAGTAAGTTGCCTAAGAACTTTTGGGCCGAAGCGGTAAATACCGCTTGCTACATTCATAATCGTGTCATGATAAGGAGTATATTGAATAAAACTCCCTATGAATCGCTACGTGGAAGAAAACCCAACATTTCATATTTTAGATGTTTTGGAAGCAAATGTTTTGTTCACAACAATGGTAAAAACAACTTGGGTAAGTTCGATCCACGTAGTGATGAAGAAGTATTTATTGGGTACTCCGATCATAGCAAGGCCTATAAAGTCTACAATAAACGAACCTTGTTAATTGAAGAAAGCATTCATGTCATTTTTGATGAATCTAGTGTGCTTGGACAGGTACAAAACGTGAATGATGATGATGATAACGATGACGATGAGTTTGAGATTGGTCTTGTTCGAAAGGACTTTGTATTCGAGGATGAAGAAGCTCCCAGCACTGAATTGCAACAGACACAGAGACTGTCACCTTCAAAGGAGATCAGCAACTCAGGGGGAACACGTAGCAACTCTGCTACTGTTTCTTCTCTGGAAGCAACAGACCCAACGACTGTTGCTTCCACCTCCAGAACTGAAGAAACCCAAAACAGTGAGGACGAAGATCTTTCCAGGCCAAAAGAAACAGTCACTGTGACTGATGCTACTGAGGGGGAACAAGAAACCATTGTTCCAAAGAAGTGGAAACATCAAAGCTCTCATCCACTTACTAATCTCACAAGTGATCTCAACTCGGGAATTCGAACAAGATCATCCCTCAACAATCTCGCTCATCTCAACGAGTATTGTGCCCATAATGCCGTCCTTTCTCAAATTGAACCTTCAAATGTAACAGTCGCCTTGACTGATGCAGACTGGTTGCTTGCCATGCAAGAAGAACTCAATCAATTCAAAAGAAACGAGGTATGACACTTAGTCCCTAGACCGCCTAATCGTACCGTCATTGGTACTAGGTGGGTCTTTCGCAATAAGTTATACGTGCCTAATGTATAGTCTTTTTAGCCTATTTCAGCACGTATTTCTATGCATTTCTATACTGTTTTTATGGTATTTTGCCCCGAATTGGCTACTTTGGTGTATTTTGTCCTTTTTGTAGGAATGATCGCGAAAGTAGTGGAACCATACTCCTTTCCGTCCTTTTTGCATGCATTTAGAGGAGACGGGATTGTTCCAGAGAGAGATACTGCATTTGGAAGCGTCGTGGCACGCATTACGAGGCACTTGGGTGAAGACGTGAGCTGAAATGAAGATAAAGTGCTCGATCAAGCTATTCACTAGTCGATCGAGTGGTTTTTTTACCCCCCGATGGTCGATCGAGCTGTTTTCCAGTCGATCGAGTAAGCTGTACAAGACCAAGTCCTCGATCGAGTACCCATTTGGTCGATCGAGGGACTTTTGCTGAAATGTTGGTCGATCGAGTGGTTTAATCCACTCGATCGAGTGGTTTTCACGGGAATGGGCTTTAATCAGTCCATGTTTTAATTATTTCCGCACAAACTCTTTGTTGTTTGGCTATTTAACCTATGATTTACTAGGTTATTAGTCATTCTTTTTACTATCCTTTTGACTATCTCTTTTTTCATCCAAGGAACTCTCTACTGTAACTTTAGTACGTGCTTTACTTTTCTCTACTGATACTCTTATTTCGGGATTGCTTCATTTGGATTTCGTGTTCTTTACGCCGGAATTTGCTTGGATTGTAATTCCTTCCTTCTCTTTATTAATAATAATCATTTGTTGCTTTAATTTCTCAATTGTGTTCCTATTTTCCTTTGCCCTAATTTTCATTATTGCGATTCATTGCTTATTCATTATGTTTCCTGCTGGTAATTTGTCTGCTGTTAGTTTAATCACCGATATGAGTAGCTAAACTCCTTTCATGTTGGGATTAGGGGATCTGCGGTAGAAATGTGACGATGTAGTGAATGAATTAGACGAATTAATTACGAGACTCTGTCACTATAGCAATTTAACTGTAATTACCGACCTAGTTGAGTGCACGCTTCTATGTCACCTTTAATCTGGCTAAATTTAATCCTGGATCGAAAGATTGGACTAAATAGGCCTGCTATAAACAGTAGACTACCCTAATGAGGACGAAAGTTAGGTTGGTGGTATTTTAGGATAGAAAGTGGACCGAAAGGACCTTTTAACATCCGTCTCACACCTAGTTCATCTGAATCATTTACAGCTGAGTCACAGGACTACCGTAGTGAACCGAATTCCCGACATGTCCCTCTCTTCTTGATAGTTAAAATCGTTTTTTCTGTCTTTACTGCTTTCTACTTTATTTCTCTTCCCTTTAATCTCGTAGTTTAGAAACCAAATTCAAACAAACACCAATTGTTACCATAGGATTAGAAATAGACAGTTATAATTACGTTACCTCCCTGTGGATTCGATACTCGACTGCCTCTACTACATTTTAGTTGAGACCGTTAGGTTTTATCTTTGATAGGGTTGCGATAGCCGTGTCAAATTTTGGCGCCGTTGCCGGGGAGGCAATTGTTCAATTTATTAGCTGTTTATTTTTACTCCTTCTCAGTTTAAGGAACATCGTTCCTTAGACTATTCTTACACTTGTCTGTAGTTTCTTCTTATGCGCAGGTCGCAGGGTGGTCCACTACTACCATTCGATCCCGAGATTGAAAGATCCTTGCACGTAAAGAGGAGACTATTTCAAGAACAACAGTTCGAGGAAGAGTCTGGTTCTCGTTCTAGCTTTTACGAGAACGAGCTTTTCGAGGAAAACCCACCGTCTTCTCCGCTTTCCAATTCATCGGTTGAATCATCACTTTCCCAGATTTTCCTGAAATGGCTGAGGAAGCAACCATTGCTAGTCACTCCGAGCCTACGGCTGACAAACTCTATAAGGGGTTTGCCTTACCAGGGGAGGCAAGAAAATTCGAACCAAAACCTGCCTATATTAGCATGATCGAGAGAAATCAGTTCGGGGGAGCTGCAACTGAAGATGCAGCTCAGCATATGGAGACCTTTATTGATTACTGCTGCCCCATACCTCTTCCCACTGGCGTGACACCAGATCAGATAAAAGAGACCATGTTCATCTTCTCACTCCGCGATGTTGCAAGGGAGTGGTATAGGGATTTGGACCGAGCTGCTCACGACATAACTGACTTGAGTTCACTGGCTTTGGCATTCTATAAGAAGTACTTTTCTGCATCGAGGACTATCGCCATTAGAGCTCAGATAACGAGCTTTAAACAAGGGCCTGACGAGAACTTTCATGAGGCATGGCTTCGATTTAAGAAACTAGTGCGAACCATACCGCACCACGGTTTTGAAAAGTGGAGCTTGTGCAACCATTTTTACAATGGTTTATATGACGATCAGAGGGCTATTTTAGACGCTGCAGCCAATGGTCGATTTGCTGACAACTTGGGAGCAACCAAGGGATGGAAGATCATAGACGATTTGGCCACTCATAAGGCCGAATATGGGAATTCAAGAGGAAACCAAAGGAGAGCCGCTGAATCCTCTTCAGTAGCTGCATTAGAAGCTCTTACCGCGAGGTTTAACAAGTATGAACTAGGAGGAGCTCTCAAAGGAGGGATGTACCAGGTTAATGCTATGACAGACGGTTCTTTCGTCTGTACAAGGTGTGGGGGAGATGGACATGTTTCTGATTATTGTCCTAGTCCTTATGAGCAATGTGCTGCCTTTCAACATTACAGGCAAAACAACACTCATTACGAGCCAAATATCCACCCCAATTTGAGGTGGACAAGCCAAAACGTGCTCAATCCTACTCCTCCTCCGAACCAGCAGCAGCAACCGTATATCCCACCACATAAGAATCAACAAGGCTATCAGAAGCCTCCGTCTTTCAATCCCCCTAACCACGGTTCATCTTCAAGTGGGGTGAGTGAATTGAGCGAGTTGAAGACTATGATGCAATCCATCTCAAAGCAATTGCAGCTGAATGATCAACAAAATCAACAGCAAATCGCGTCACATAAGGCACTTGAGACTCAGGTTGCCCAACTTGCTGCGAATCAATCCTCGAGAAAGCCGGGTCAATTACCGACTCAAAATGAGAAGAATCCACACAAGACGGTAAACCTGATAGAATTGAGAAGCGGTCTTTCTTATGAGGGACCGGAAGTACAGAAATCAGACCCGAAGATAGTCATACCTGATGATGAACAATGTTCTGTTAAGAGAAAAGGGCTCACGACAAATGAATTACTCGATCGACTGAAAACTGGTGTTCGATCGAGTGGAATTGGTGAAGAAAGCCTTCGATCGAGTGGTTTTGCTGCTCGATCGAGTGAACAGGAAGCTGAGGTTGGTCGATCGAGTGGAAATGTTACTCGATCGACTGATTTTGATAAGGAAACTGCTCGATCGAGTGAGAATGTTACTCGATCGAGTGATATTGATGACGGGAAGCTTATACGAGAGCCTGATAGTGCTCGTTTAAGCGAAGAATTACCAGAAAGACCTCGTTCGAGAGGTAAGAAGCATCCAAAGGATATTGAACTTGCACCGGAAGACACTTTGGAAGCGAGAAACAAGGGGCTCGAGATACCAATCACGGTTCCCTTCCCGAGGTGGCTGCAGAATACCAAAGTTAATCAACAGTTTGGCAAATTTGTCGAACTTTTGAAGAGCTTGGAAGTCTCCGTGCCGTTCACTGAATTGCTGACTAAGGTACCCTCTTATTTAAAGTTTATGAAAGAAATTTTGGCACGTAAGAGGACTATTAATGATAATGAGACCGTAGCTTTGACTGAGATGGGGTCAGCCCTATTTCAAAATAAGTTACCCCCTAAGCAATCAGACCCGGGTAGTTTTTCGATTCCGTGTCACATCGGTATGCAATTGATTGATAACGCGCTATGTGATTTAGGCGCCAGCGTAAGTGTTTTACCTTTGTCTCTAGCCAAGAGACTTGGTTTAACAAAGCTGAGTTGCACCAATATGACTGTTCAGATGGCCGACCGTAGTCTATCACGGCCACTAGGTATAGTAGAGGACGTACCTGTTCGGATCGGGAAGTTCTTTATTCCCGTTGATTTTGTCGTCTTAGACATCCCCGAAGATGCACACACCCCTATTATTTTAGGGAGACCATTTTTGTCCACTGCCCGTGCAGTAATAGACGTCGGGGGGAAGACTTTGACCTTCCAGGTAGGGGATGAGGAGCTGATTTTTCATCAGTCCAAGTTCCGGAGAGCTCCCATGCAAGCCCAGCCTTGTAATGCTCTCTCTTCTATTAGTCCTACTATTGACACTCCAGATGAAAATTTGGAGAATACTGCTGTCATTGCTAACCCTCCGCCTCAGATTGAGAGCAAAAAGGAGGAAAGTTCGTCTGTTTTCCTTGCTGTAGGTACAGATGAAAGCAAGAAAGGAGCTGTCAAGGGACATGGTGCAACCATTATCAATCAAACCGGAGCCAAGTATGCCAAAGAAGACGACAGAGGAGCGAGAACGAAGAAAGTTCGAACCTACGTGGATTGGAACTACATTCCTCCTACTGTTGCAAATAGCAACTCAAGCTGATGGAAATCAAAGAGGTCGGTCAGTATTGCTGAAGTGACGTCCTCCAGTCAGAAGCCCACTAAGGGGCTACTAAAATTTGATGAGAATTAAACGGGGAAATGCCCCGTGTAACAAATTGTAATAGATAATTTTTCTGAATTTCCTTTGAATTTGTTTTGTTACGTTTTAATTAGGACAATTAGTTTAGACAATTCTTTAGCTTAGACTAAGACTATAGACTGTGTTTTCTGCGTATTTGGTATTTTGGGATGTGTTTGGATGTGTTTTATGCAGGTTTGGGGAAATTTCACGCACTTCAAGGAAGTAAAGACGGAAATCCAAGAGTCTACAAGAGGAAGTCCTCGATCGAGTACTTTTTGTACTCGATCGAGTGGAATTTGGGTCGATCGAGCTGTCTGGCTATTCGATCGAGTAAGGCCACAGGGAAACTATGGTCGATCGAGTGGATACTCATCGATCGAGCACCAGGGACATCAAAAGTCCTCGATCGAGTGATTAAAAACCACTCGATCGAGTGAAATGAACAGTGGACACGGGAGTTTTCTTTCTTAAAACTCTTTATTCCCTATTTCATTCTCATTTTATCCCTAATTCCGTCTAAACCCCTTCCCTAATTGCGATTTCCATTCCCCCGAATCCCCATTTTCTTGCCCAAATCACCAAATCCGCCACCTACAATTCCTTCCTTGCATATTAATCTTCAAAAGCCCCTTGTTTTCCCTCTTATTTGTGCTCGTTTTCTCGGTATTTAAGGGGAATTAGGGTTTGCGGGTTTTTCGACTAAAATCCGCCCTTGTTGCTTGTTTATTTGAAGTTTAATTGCTATTGTAGGATCATCATCATCAAGTAAGTGTTTCATTCACGCTCTTTGCATTTTCTCTTCGATTAATTCGAATTTCTTGAGGTGATTTTGAATTAGGGTTCGAAAAATCCATATCTAGTCGAATTTTCTTCGATTTAATTGTGTTTATATACCCTTAATTAGCTTGCTTGATGATCTTATCCCAATCCCTCACTGCTTTTGCTTGTTTAATTCGAAATTTGCGCGAGATTTCCGCGATTAGGGCTTCTAAGTCGATTTTTTTCGGCTGTCAGACGGTCCTTTTCTTGCCTTGCTTTGTTTAACCTCAGTTCTTTCTTACTTATCGCTGTTGTTAACTGCTTTTTACCGTCCCCTATCGCCATTACTTGATGTGAATTACTGGGAAATCTTGTGCTGTGAGTCAGAATCTTCGATTGCTAGGAGTCTTACATGCTTCCATATGTGGTTTCCATGCTGTGTTAGCCCCCTTTAGCAGTCATTACGTTATCATATTACCAGCACTCACATACTGTATTTCGAAGTTTTGAGGAATTGTTGGGTTTTGTTTGTTGTAAGTCGAATCTTTCGACTGATAGGGCCATTATTTGCTGTCACATGTTGGTTAACGTGTTGTTTTAACCACGGTTAGCAGCAGTCCTTTCTTATCATGCCCTTTACCATGTTGCAGGATGGATACTAGTTCTCTGCCTTCTACTAGTACGTCCTCCAGCCCGTCCGTGAGCGAGTCAGTGGTCCCTGCTGTCACCACTACTTCTGCCCTGGTCACCACTACAGTTTCTGCTTCTGTTTCTACCCCTGCCAGGCCCTTCTCCATGCTGGACAGAGGACTCACGCCTCGATTCCCGCAGCCTGGTATGGCGCCACCGAGGCCGAGTCAGCCGGGTAGCCAGTTAGCCCTCACTTCCAGCCCTTCTGAGGCTGTTGTTACGGGAGAGGTCACTCTCACCCCTTTACCAAGGATGCCCACGGTACGTTTTGTTTCCACGGCTCACCGGACTCGGTTAGCCGCTTTACTTCGTTGCCCTCTCTCCTCCACCCGTTTCCTTGCACGGACTGACCTAGAGACCTTAGGAATTTATGAGGAGGTCTGTAGTTTGTTGAACGGGACGGGTATGTCGGGTCTGATTACCTTGCAGGAAGCTGCTATTCGTATCCCTACTTACGAGTTTTTCAGCTCCTACTCTTTTGACACCGACTCCTACGATGCCGACCACTCTAGTTCTTGCATTCACTTCCGACTCCGCAATGAGTCGCACCACTGGACTTTGGCCAGGTTTGGGGAGGTTCTAGGCCTAGTCAGTGACGGCCCCGTAGACCCACCTTGGGATCTCCTTCAGCCACTTTGGGCTGCACTTTCTCACACTCCCTTCCCCGCACGGAAGGGAGCTCACGTTCACTTACCTGCTCCCCGTTACTTTTTGAGACTGATAGGAGAGACCATCTTTGGGCGACCTGAGCCCAATAACGTGACCAACACTGAGCTAGCGATTCTCGCGGGGTACCTTAACATTGACTACGGTACCCCGTTTGTTCTAAACATTGCCTATCTAGTAGCTCAGCATTGGAACAGAATTGGGACTCGGGTCAAGACCTCTGTTGTCTGCGGCGGGCTAGTGACTAGGATTGCCCGCTACCTTTACCCCACTGAGCCTGGACTTACTGCCCCCGAGAGGCAGGCTTACCTTGACCTGGGTGCCATGGCTGACTTCGCCTGGTTCCCAAAGACGAAGGGCGCGAGGACGTGGAAGATTTGTGGTTCCACGTCTGTTACCTTGCCGTGCCCTACCCTTCCTTCACTCTTACCGCTCCCGACTGCTGCTGAGGGAGCGAGGCCACCTCCACCCACCTACCACCTCACCCTTACCCCTACTTCTTCTTCTAGGAAGAGGAAGCGGGAGGCCGGAGCGACTTCCAGCTCTCAGGCTCAGACTCAGGCCCAGACTGGACCCACACAGACTCCTACGCCTGCACCTCCACTTACCCCTCCTCCTTCTGGTTCGGCCTTGCCGGCCAATTTTGTTTGACCTCCTGTTTTAGGGGCGCCCGAGGTCATGGACCAAGGGCGTCGTGATGCCTTACTTCTGGATATGTGCAGGTACCTTACTGAGATGAGACAGGATATGGCCTTGGTTGTATTCCCGCTCTACGAGTTTCATATCCGAGCCCGGCGACCGATTCCAGAGGGGTGGCCGCATCCCTCCTTCTACCGATACCCAGCGGACGGGTACCCTCCACTTCCTTCTGACTCGGAGGAGGAGGCGGAGGAGACACCGGTAGCACGAGAGGTGCGGTTGCGGGCTGAGCAGGCGGCACAACGAGCTGCCAGAGAGGAGGCGAGTGACCCTCTGTTTACACCTGGTGCGGGGGATGAGGCTGGAGATGACGATTAGCGTTTCCCCTAGTTTGTTGTTGGTTTGGGGAAACCACTTTGCTGAGTCGGAGTGCCAGGGAGGCGGCGACGGCGACGAGTAGCTACTGGTCTGCTCACTTCCCCAGTTTTCTGGCTGGTTTGGGGAAGTTCGTGTTTTGTATGTTCCCTTACTCTTTTTATTTCGTCTCCTTTATTTTTCTTTTGTTGGTTGTATACTCCCATTCCCCATTTTTCTGCTGGTGTATGCTGGAGGACAACGAGGGCGTTGTCCGTTTTGGTTTGGGGAGGGTATTGCATCCTTTTGAGTCTGCATCTGCATTTTTTTTGCATTCACGTTTACTTTTCAGCTTGCATTGTTTTTTATTTTCCATCAAAAATCCAAAAAAATTAGAAAATTTCAAAAATTCAAAAAAATTTCACGTTTAATTTGGCATATAGGTTGAGTCGGAACGGGAGATTTCTGTGATGAAATTGCACTATAACTTGTCAATTTACTTGAGCCTTGCACTTTATTGATGGTTTTTAGCTTTGTCATACGCATAATCTACGAATTTCTGTTCAAATATAAGCTGACTGTTTAGACTTGACCTGATAAATTGGCAAACTACTTAAAAATTCTGAGTTTTTAGAGCCATAACTGCTGCCATTCATGACCAGTTCATTAGGAATTTTGAGAGTAGTACTCCTTGCATAGCATGTTTATCTCATTTGCACATTTATGACATTCAATTTCTCGTCAAATGCACATATTCGGGTTTGTGGTTGGTGTCACATGCAGGGAGGGTCTTGCAAATTCCCCTTCCTTTACATCTTTCACCCATTTAGCTCCACATTAGCCAAAACTTGCCTTTTTGACCCATTAGCTACATTCCAAACTAAGCCTGCCTAGTCAAGCTAGTTAGTTTGTCCTTTTGTGGTATGTTTTCCATTGCAGTTTGGTCTGTCATTCCTGTTGGAGTTGGTGTCTGTATTAAGGAAGGAGGAAAGAAAAAGAAAAAAAAAGTATTGAAAAAGAAAAAGAAGGAAAACGTGGAAGAAGAAAATGAAAAAAAAAAATGAAAAACAGAAAAAAAAAAGGGAGCTGGAACGAAAGAAAAAGAAAGAAAAAAAATTGTTGTGAAAACAGTTGTGCCCTCTTGTCAGAGTTGAGAAGATGTTCGAAGATGTACAATCGAAAAGGGTTGTTTGTTTCAGTTAGTATTTTCAGACGGTGTTTAAAAAAGGGAATTTTGTGACCGTCTGACTCCTCCACTCTTATTCTATATTTTTGAGGAGATTGTGTTTTGAGTTTAGTGAGTTTTGTGCCAATTGAAGGGCACTTGTGTTTAGTCTTTCAGTCAGTTGAGATCCGGATGGTTTATTATGGTCCTGTTAGGAACTAGCTTGACGCTTTTACCTCCACATTTCCATAACTTGTTTTGCCTTTTCTCACCTGAACCTCACTATTCCCATATTATTTGCAAATCCTCGGCTGTGACGGACATTATCGGTTGGAGTGTGTGCATTAGTACTTGAATTGTCTTTCATTTTTGTTGCATGCATGCTATGTAGGTCGCAGTTAGGTGAGTGACTGTCTTTTCTTCTCTCTTTTACATATAACATTTGCCCTTTGCTTCATGAGAGAGAGTGACCACGTGAGAGTCCAGTTTTGTTGGTCTTGCAAGGTCGATAGGTCAGCTTTATTTCTGAACAGCTTATAATTCGTTTGCGTATTGACTGCTTAGCTTTAACTGTTGAATTTTCGTTGCATTAAATTGGTTCAAGTAGACAAGTTAAGCTAGCTCTGAGTTATCATTTCCGTTCCATTAGTTTAGTTTTGAGTTTACTCGAGGGCGAGTAAAGGTTTGGTTTGGGGAGATTTGATACGTGCCTAATGTATAGTCTTTTTAGCCTATTTCAGCACGTATTTCTATGCATTTCTATACTGTTTTTATGGTATTTTGCCCCGAATTGGCTACTTTGGTGTATTTTGTCCTTTTTGTAGGAATGATCGCGAAAGTAGTGGAACCATACTCCTTTCCGTCCTTTTTGCATGCATTTAGAGGAGACGGGATTGTTCCAGAGAGAGATACTGCATTTGGAAGCGTCGTGGCACGCATTACGAGGCACTTGGGTGAAGACGTGAGCTGAAATGAAGATAAAGTGCTCGATCAAGCTATTCACTAGTCGATCGAGTGGGTTTTCTACCCCCTGATGGTCGATCGAGCCGTTTTCCAGTCGATCGAGTAAGCTGTACAAGACCAAGTCCTCGATCGAGTACCCATTTGGTCGATCGAGGGACTTTTGCTGAAATGTTGGTCGATCGAGTGGTTTAATCCACTCGATCGAGTGGTTTAATCCACTCGATCGAGTGGTTTTCACGGGAATGGGCTTTAATCAGTCCATGTTTTAATTATTTCCGCACAAACTCTTTGTTGTTTGGCTATTTAACCTATGATTTACTAGGTTATTAGTCATTCTTTTGACTATCCTTTTGACTATCTCTTTTTCATCCAAGGAACTCTCTACTGTAACTTTAGTACGTGCTTTACTTTTCTCTACTGATACTCTTATTTCGGGATTGCTTCATTTGGATTTCGTGTTCTTTACGCCGGAATTTGCTTGGATTGTAATTCCTTCCTTCTCTTTATTAATAATAATCATTTGTTGCTTTAATTTATCAATTGTGTTCCTATTTTCCTTTGCCCTAATTTTCATTATTGCGATTCATTGCTTATTCATTATGTTTCCTGCTGGTAATTTGTCTGCTGTTAGTTTAATCACCGATATGAGTAGCTAAACTCCTTTCATGTTGGGATTAGGGGATCTGCGGTAGAAATGTGACGATGTAGTGAATGAATTAGACGAATTAATTACGAGACTCTGTCACTATAGCAATTTAACTGTAATTACCGACCTAGTTGAGTGCACGCTTCTATGTCACCTTTAATCTGGCTAAATTTAATCCTGGATCGAAAGATTGGACTAAATAGGCCTGCTATAAACAGTAGACTACCCTAATGAGGACGAAAGTTAAGTTGGTGGTATTTTAGGATAGAAAGTGGACCGAAAGGACCTTTTAACATCCGTCTCACACCTAGTTCGTCTGAATCATTTACAGCTGAGTCACAGGACTACCGTAGTGAACCGAATTCCCGACATGTCCCTCTCTTCTTGATAGTTAAAATCGTTTTTCCTGTCTTTACTGCTTTCTACTTTATTTCTCTTCCCTTTAATCTCGTAGTTTAGAAACCAAATTCAAACAAACACCAATTGTTACCATAGGATTAGAAATAGACAGTTATAATTACGTTACCTCCATGTGGATTCGATACTCGACTGCCTCTACTACATTTTAGTTGAGACCGTTAGGTTTTATCTTTGATAGGGTTGCGATAGCCGTGTCAATAAGCTCGATGACTCGGGAGAAATTGTAAGGAACAAGGCTAGACTAGTGGTGCAAGGTTATAACCAACAAGAGGGTATTGATTACGATGAAACCTATGCACCGGTAGCTAGACTTGAGGCCATACGATTGCTTATAGCTTTTGCGGCTCACAAAGGCATTAAACTCTTCCAAATGGATGTCAAAACCGCTTTCTTAAATGGATATTTGGAAGAAGATGTCTTTGTAGAACAACCACCGGGTTTTAAGAACAATGATTTGCCTAACCATGTTTTCAAATTAGACAAAGCTCTTTATGGTTTAAAACAAGCACCTAGGTGTTGGTATGATAGATTGTCTAAATTTCTTATTGTAAATGGTTTTAAAAGAGGCTCCGTTGACAAAACATTGTTCTTGAAGCAACAGTCAGACGAACTGTTGGTTGTACAAGTATATGTTGATGACATTATATTTGGTGCAACAAATGAACTCCTTTACTTATATTTTTCGGAACTAATGAAATCGGAGTTTGAAATGAGCATGATGGGTGAGCTAGGATTTTTCCTTGGGCTCCAAATTAAGCAATCAAAGGATGGAATCATGATCCATCAACAAAAGTACATTAAGGAAATGCTTAAGAAATTTGGGATGACTAATGGTAAGCCTCATGATACACCTATGGTAGCCGGGTCCAAATTGGACAAAGATGAACTCGGTAAGAATGTTAGTGACAAGGTGTATAGAGGTATGATAGGCTCACTTCTCTACTTGACCGCAAGTCGTCCCGACATTCTCTTTAGTGTTTGTTTATGTGCTAGGTTCCAAGCAAATCCGAAAGAATCACATTTCAAAGCCGTTAAACGAATTCTTAGGTATTTGATTGGAACACAAAATCTTTACTTGTGGTATCCCTTATATTGTCCTTTTGATCTCATAGGCTTTTCGGATGCGGACTATGCGGGATGCACGGTTGATAGAAAGAGTACCTCCGGAATTGCAACATTCTTGGGTCCTTGTTTGATCTCTTGGGGCTCAAAGAAACAAAATACGGTAGCTCTTTCAACGGCCGAAAGTGAGTACGTTAGTGCCGCGCATTGTTGTTCTCAATTACTTTGGGTAAGACAACAACTCTTGGATTTTGGTATTATTTTTGACTCCGTGCCCATAATGTGTGATAATACGAGTGCAATAAATATTTCCAAAAATCCTATTCAACACTCTAAAACCAAACATATTGATATTCGTCACCATTTTATTCGTGATCATGTGGAGAAAGGACATGTTAAACTTATCTTTTGCAAGACCGAAAATCAAATTGCCGATATTTTCACTAAACCACTTGCAAGAGAACACTTTGAGAAATTTAGACTAGAAATTGGGTTAATTAATAGCTTGTGATTTTTAGTATGAGTTTTACAAATTTCCTTAATTAATTAAATTAAAATTGGATATATGTCATTAAGTGTTCTAAGTGCATTGACATCATGTTTGGACCAAAAATTGACACCGTATTTGTGAGTCGGTAATCACTCAACCTCATATCTAAATTTACGTTTATTATATGCTACCTTGCGTCTTTATTTCGAGTAATTAAATGTGTTTAAGTTGGGCCAACTACCTCACCTCCCTCATTTATTGGGCCATTAACTACTTCAACCCACTATCTATCCCTACCCGTCCAAACCTCCTAATCCACTAACCCTTTCATCTCCCAAATCCACAAACTCCCTCATATCTAACCTTCCCTTAACCCACAATGGTAAAAACTTCTTTCAATACTACCATACCCATCAAACCAACAAAAGTTACCTCACCACCTGTCACATCTAATCCACCGACATCAACAACTCCAATAATGACCTCAACCAAAATCTCCTACGCATTCCCTCCTCAAACCTCAAACACGACTCCTTCAACTAACCCAGATCCACCAAACTCACAACCATCACCGACCCCCACTGATCCACCATCATCCGACGACATCCCCATCTCCACTATGGTAGGACGTCGCACACGAGGAGGTCGTAAGAAAAGCATCGCCATTCCAAGTTCTTCCTCTGAACCGGTATTGGTGAATGTTGAAGATGTTGAAGAAGAAACCGAGTTCGATTTAAATGAGAATCCAACCAAGTCCGCCGAGTCTGACCCGACTCCGGCGAAGAAAAACAACAAAAGAAAAGAAAAAGCCTCTTCATCCCAATTACCCCCAATTTCAGAAAATGTCGAGCAGAGTAACATCGAAAACCCCATTGTTGATACTCCAACTGAAACTCCCAGTGAACCACCCCAGAAAAAATCGAAACCCCTAAAGAAAAAATTGGTGTACCTCTCTCCCTCAGATCCGGTTTCCCTAACCTCTAAATGGGACTTGGCTATCGTTTGGGATCACCTTGAAAGCATAGACCTCCCTACCTCCATCTACAAAAATTGTGAGAGGTTGATGAATATCAAAGCTATCCATTCTCCTCGGGTTTACAACCAAATTTGGTTCGAGCCTCCTGCTTTTCACTCTGTCCGTGACATGATATTGGCTCAAGGTTGGGAAAAATTGTTGGAAAAGCGTGAACCGGTCTTTGTGAGTGAGGTGATTCAGTTCTTTGCAACCGTCCGAGTTGATAAGTCGGGTGAATCTCTTACGGCTAAGGTGAACGGTAAGCCTCTTAAACTTTCTCAATCTGATTTCGCTACCGCCCTTGATATTCCAGTCGGAGGTTATGACAAACTCCCCTCCGAAACATGGGTTGCTTTACCTTATGCCTCACCTCTTAATGTTGCTCAAACCGTGTGTCCCAAAGCTGTCTCTCCTGGTCCAATTAGCAATACCCAAATACCCCCTCCTCTTCGAATCATTTTCAATATGTTGTGTCGATCAATTTATCCCTCTGGTGATCGGGGAAAACTCACCATAGCCCAACAATATTTAATCTATCATATTGCAACTCACAAAAAGGTGAACTTAGTTGGGTTAATGTTTAAGCGTTTTCATCTTATTTCGACCAAACTTCGTAGACCCTTTCCTAGCATGATTCACTTGCCCTATGGAATGTGGTTGTCGGTTGTGCTCAAAGCACAAGGGGTTTTAGTGAGTACTAGCTTGGGTTCTTTGGATATGTGTGATGTTATGAGTGATGGTCAAATGGGGAAAATGCTCATCAAAATTGAGAATGATGAATTAATCTCGGTGAAAATCAAGAAGGACCCGGAGGTCGGGTCATCTAGTCAAGTGAATACGGGTAATATGCGAGAATTTCTTAATGCCGTGGCTGAGTTGAGTGCTTGGCTTAAGGAAGATGCTCATAAAAAGGTTTTGGCCATCTCGGCTCTTGCTTCCACAGTGGACCTCATCCGTGGTGAGGTGGATATCATTTCCACCCTCGTGTCAACAAAGGAAATTGGTGATGATGCTCATATGGATGATGATCCTTTGGGTAGTGGCTCAGATGGTGAACAAGCTTCCTCCCCTTAAGCCTATCCCTTTTACTCTCGGCCCTCCCTACTTTTACCCTTGCCTTTTCATTTTGTCCCACCTTGGTTGTGCCCTTCTAAGACTATTTTCTTTACTTGTTATTTTGACATTTGGTGGTGTACTTTAAACTTTATTTAGCCATGGTGAACTATGGTAAACTTATGTTTAAACCGTATGTTTATGTTGACCTTGTTACCTTGTCACGCTTATATGTGTCTTTTTGTGTTTTCTTGTGAAATATCTGCACTCTAATGCTTTTGACATCCCTATCCGTTTGATGATGTCAAGAGGGAGAAAAGGTAAACTCATGCTCTTAATCTCTTTGCATATTGATTAACTAATGTCTAGGCCTAACCTTCTTAGTTTCGAATCTTGTTTTGGGGCAATGTAAAAGTGTCATGGTAGTTTGATTCTTGCTCTTGCCTTAGATAAGGTAATATAGTCCCTTCTCTCATTTGATCTTGCTTGTTTAAAATCTTGAATCAAGGTGTTTACATTGCTTATACATTCGTTTGGTGCTTGTCATCATCAAAGGGGGAATTTGTTGGGTTCCTTATGTTGATGATAACATGCCCATTTGATTTGTGCTATCTTAGTTTACCTTTTCAGGATTAATGATGTAATCAAGCATGGATTAAGAAGTGTTGAAGTTGTTAATCATCTCATTGTATTGAGTCTTAGTGTCATCTAATGTACAAGCGAGAAAGTAGAGTATCTTAGAGTAATAGAAACAGTCCAGACGACTGTTGCTTTCACAAGTAAACAACTGCTTGGTTTGTTGCCACAATTCGTACAACTTGAAATCTCTTTTTATCTTTCAAAAGCCTTTCACGTGACTCTTATTTTTCAAAGATAAAATTCAGATTTTTAATAAGGAGTTGGTCTTCAATAAAGAGTGGTTTGAATTATTATTTTCAAAATGTTTCCTCGTTATGCAAATTCAACCCTTTGGTTCTTTAAGAAAACAAAGAATGCTTTTTACCATTTTGGTGTTAACTTGTCATCATGTGACTTGTCTTTTCTCTCTTTGTTTTCTGAAATTGCATGAGCTTTTAAGGATATCTTTCAAATACTCTTTCTCTATTCTTGCCTTTGCAAAAGAGCCCTCTTTGGTGCAAGTTTTTGGTGGTTGCAAATACCCTTCACATGTGTGGTCTTTGACCCTTCAAAACCCTAGCAACCCCTTCACTCACCCTCTCTATATAAACCGTGCCTCTCCTTCATAAAACCTTAAGACTTCTTTCTGAATTTATTTTCAAGTTTGCAAATTTGTTTTTCAAAGCTTTAAACCGTGTCACATTTGCAAAACCTTTAAAGAGTCTTCAAGTTACTACAGTCGTGGCTACTGTTACTTTAATATACTAAACTCTCTTGCTTAAGAATTGTTGATCTTGTAAAAGTTGTCCATCTCTATTCTTTGCTAAGAATATGTTAGTGGAAACTTGATCCTATAACATTCTAAGTGTGTTAGTAGAGTTTAGGACGGAGTAGTCTTTAACTCTTGGCAACCGGAGTAGGTTGCGAGTTAGCTTGTCATAAGAACGGAGTAGTTCTTGTACTAGCTTTACAACCGGAGTAGGTTGGTGTCTTTTATTGTAAGGGTCTTTTAGTTGTCGGAGTAGATCACTAAAAGAAAGCAATAAAAAGGTAGATTGGACGTAGGCACTTGAGTTTCTTGCCGAACCAATTCAAAAATCTCGTGTTTCATTGTCTTACTTTATTTCCGCTGCTTTTTATATTGTTTGTTTTGCTTTGCTTAAAACATCGAAGTAACAGTTCATCATACTGTCACATTTGGCCTGCAGTCGTATTCCACAAACTGAGACAAATAGCTACAGTCAGAACGATTGTTACTTTCATACTTCAGCAAACATTCATCGTGATACTTGTTTAGTCTTTTAATATTATTCAAAGTATCTCCTTATCTCTTTTGTCCTCGTAACTCACTTTAATTCAATAAAGTTGAAGTTATAAAATTTTAAATAGTACCTAATTCACCCCCTCCCCCCTCTTAGGTACTTGAATCCATAAACTCAACAGGTCACAACTCACAAACATAAAAAAAGTGTGACGGCTAACAAGTCTCAAAAAAATATGTGACGGGTTGTGACTATTTGTTTGTCGCACTTTTGAGTCAGGTCGCATCATTGCCTTGGTCAACACACTCTTTTTTTTATGTGACGTAAAGTAATGAATTCAAAACTCAAAAGTCACGGTCTCTCCTCCATTATTTTCTCCACATTCCAATCCTCGATAATCTCCTTCCCAAATATAATCAATTTCCTTCCAAAAAAATTAGGGTTATTTCATGGGCACAAATAGGATCCTACATCCTGTTGTACAATAGCATTGTACAACAGGCCCATATATTATATATATCTATCTAAGCCTAATAAAAATAAAAATAAATTCTACGCATCTTCTTTTTCCCTAATTCTGATTTCTCTTCAGTCGACAAACCCTCTTCTTTCCCTTCTCTAAATTTCTGTTAAACGACAGTCGACAAATCTCTCTTCTCCATAATTTTGATTCTAAAATGGTAAAAGGGAAGCAATTTACATCATCATATCAAGGAGGAAAAACACATCTAACAATATTTCGTGAACGAGGAGCAATTTATATCATCATCAGGAAGGAAAAATGCATCTAACAATACTTTGAGGTAAATTTCTACACCAATCATACGAACTATTATTAAAAGAATATGAACTAAAAAATACGAGCACATAAGAATACGAGCTATTAAGATAAGAATACGAGCTAATGTAAAAAGAATACGAGCTTAAGAGGATCACGAACTTAAAAAAACGAGCACATAAGAATACGAGCTATTAAGATAAGAATACAAGCTAAAGTAAAAAGAACACGAGCTTAAAAGGATCACGAGCTTAAAAATACGAGCACATAAGAATACGAGCTATTAAGATAAGAATACGAGTTAATGTAAAAAGAATACGAGCTTAAAATGATCATGAGCTTTAAAATACGAGCACATAAGAATACGAGATATTTAGATAAGAATACGAGCTAATGTAAAAATAATACGAGCTTCAACTATTTTCATGCATTAGAAATTTTGGATAAAAAATTTCCTTCAAGATGATGCTCAATTCCGCATAGTCAATTAATTATAATAATTTAAGGGAGAAGATGATTCATTAACTAGATGATGGAGGAAGATGAAGAGAAGTTAGAAAAATATGGAAACAGTCAGAGAGAAATGAGGATTAGATTGAAAATTGAATTACGTTATTTTTTTTTTTGCAAAAATATTTGAAAAAAGACTAAAATAACCTTGGATGTACAATGCTCATTGTACATCCAGTTGTATAGTCTTGGAAACAATTCATGGACTATACAACCAGTTGTATATGTTGTACGGTGTAGAATCTGAGCTTTGTGATAAAGTATCCGAGCTTTATGTTAAAGAATATGAGCTTTATTAGAAAGTATTGAGTTCATCCATTTACACATTAAAAACATGAACTCTAAATTAGCTCAGAAAGAATACACATAAGCTCGAATTATTATACTTGGTTGTACCATGCTTATGGTACAACTGGATGTATAATCCTATTTGTGCATGGGAATAATCCATCCTATGCCCCTCTTCTCATATTAATCTATTCTCGTGTTTAACTGAGATTAATCTCATCTTTGACGCCATTTAACTTGTAGTAGACCAATAGACCGGTTACCTAAACAACCGGTTTCCCTTGTGTATAAACTTAATTAACTTTTCCCCTCCCTTCATTTTATTCATAAAATAAAAACCCTAATCTTATTTACCCAAAACTCTCTCCAACTCCACCACCACACACTCCCACCACTGACAACACCCACCACCCACAACAACACCCATCACCGACACCAGCACCAACCGTACACTCCCTCTACCCGACAAGCAACACTGATGCCGCCTACTTCTTAGCCACCAGCCCACACACCTCCGACAACAGATGACCGGCGGCCTTAGCCCTTACTCCCTCTTTTCTCTCCTTCCTCTCTCCTTTTTGTTCTTCTTCCAAAATTTGCCCAGAAATCCCAAATCAATTTGTAACTAACCCTAAATTAAAAATAAACACAAAACCCAGAAATCTCAAATTGTTCTTCTTCCCAAATCTAAACTAATTTCAATATTAATCAAAATACAAAAATCAATCAAACACTATACTCCCAAATTTTAGCAAAAACCCAGAAAACCTACTATTTTCGAGATCATGTACTGGTGTTGATCATGTATTGGTTTGTGATCAATAATTGAGTAGTAAATTAGAGTTTGTGTAAAGATAATTAGGGGGTTGTGGCCAGAGAGATATGAGATTTGGCTAAAAACAGGGAAGATCTGGATTAAGCTTTATGAGTTGCGTAGGGCGCTCCAGCGAGTAACAATGCAGCGACAACCTTAAGTGGCTATGGTGGTGTGGAGATAAGGGGGGGATGAGCAGATGATGATGATAAAGAATGATTAGGAAAAATGAAGAATTAGGATTGTATAAAGAATGATGAAATAAAAGGGAAGAAGAAAATATAAAAATCAGGAACAAAAAAAAGAAAAAAAAATGACCTGTTGAGAAACCGGTCATAAGAGGTAATTAATGACCCGAGTCTATTATAAGTTAAATGATGGCAAATATAAGATTATTCTCAGTTAAACACGAGGATAGATTAATATGAGAAGAGGGGGCATAGGATGGATTATTCCCATGAAATAACCCAATAAAAAAATTAAACTTGATCTTTAATCTTCCCATACTAATATATACTCATACTATCCAACGTTTCTCTATTTTTAGTCCTTAATTATGATTATTCCAATTCAATTAACAGATCATTCCAAGTTTACAATTAAAGAGATTAGAATCATAACTTTGTCAGTTTCAATCGTGTGCAAAAATGTTATATTTACACTTGAGTTTCAAAGAAATAGAAATAGGTTTTTCTTAATCTTAAATTCTTAACGAATTTAATTATAATTATAATTTTAATGAATATAATGATGATGTATTTGCAGCGATTGGAGGTACGACAATGAGTCGGAGATCAGTTGATGGGACAGTCGTGACGCCGACGATAGTTCTTTGATTTTGTAAATTTGAGGCCTCATTTTTTATTTTTTGCAACGGTGATAGGCTTATCGCGTACCTATGCAAAGATAAATTCCCTAAACACAAGTAAATGTAGTAATAGGGGTCGAACCACAAGGAAACGGGAATTACGTTGTGAATTGCTATGGGTAGATTTTTATCAAGGTCGATTTCGTTTTTGGTTTGATTTGTTGGCTTGATGATTAATAGAAAGTATGATGTAAATTATATAATTAAAAGGAGAGTCTAAGGGGTCCGGGTCACACATGCAAGGGTAAACATATGATAAATTCGGTACTAATAACATTGTCAATTGCTTAGGCTTAGAGACACCCATCTTACGATATTAGTGTCAACCATAGACCGGGTCCTAGAGAAACTCTCGTCCATGACTAGGTCGTCCTACTATACATGCTTAGTCTAATTCAATTCCGTGTCTCTCGACTTATAGAACGACTGAACAAACTTAATCAATTGAATAAGGCCTTAAACAAAGATTAAACGTTATGACACAAGCATGTGATAGAAGCAATTTAAACAATATTATTATCAACCTATTTTATCACGTTATATACTTGATTTGCATGGCTCCCCTAGCCCTTATACTAAGAGATTTAGCTACTCATGATAAGGTGTGAATTGTAAACTATATAAAGAGAAATGATAAACATGGTTGAGTGATTTATATGAACTAAATGTTTTAACATGTAAAAGAAATAGAACTAAAGTAATCTAAAAGGAGTGCTTAATTATAAACTAAATATAAACTAAATAGAAATGTAAACTATAAAAAGAAATACCTTATAGAGATGAACTTGTATGGAAGAACAAATAATAACCAAATGCTTGAATAAGAAATGCTTGAACAATAACTTGTAGAATAAAATGTTGAAGGATTTAACTAAGGAAAGCTTAACAACTTGTAAACTAAAAATGAGAAAACTAATGAGAGAAATATAAAGCTTAAGGCTATTGTAAAGTGGAAATGGGATGTAAAAATTGGATGCCTAAGCCTTGGGATGCCTCTCCTATTTATAGGAGAGGAAGAAGAAACGTAAACAATCAAGATGCATGCGGCCCCGATCGGAGTCGTGGTTATCCGGGTACTTTGGCTTAAATTCTTGTTTAATACTTGAAGGAATCTAATGTTTGCGATAAATGATCCTTAATGCACCCGGTTAATGCTTCATAAATCCTTCTAAGAGCATCCAAATGAGCATCCTAAGCTTTGATATTTTCCACATGATTTTTGGACTTCTTGTTGGGCTCTTTGTTGGATCATTTTGCATTTCTCACACACACTTGCTTGGGCTTGGAAACACCTTCCATTGTCATGCTTGGTCCATCTTGTTTCCACTTAGCTTAGTGAACTTGGTGTATGCTAATGTGATAGGAAAAAGCCTCTAAATGCTTAGATTCCTACAAAAGCGTAACAAACACGACAATACACCTAGAACACAAGATTATCTCATAATATACTAATTAAAGTATGATAAACAATAGAAACCGAGCTAAAATGAGGGATAGAAGTATATATAAAATGAACATATCAAACTCCCCCAAGCTAAACCCTTGCTTGTCCCCAAGCAAGAAACCAATTCCCATCAATTGCAATATCCCAAACAAGCTAAGCATAATGATTTAGAAACCCGAATCAACATGGGCAAGGTAGAAAGAAAAACATGGATGAGATTTACATGACGGCGTAGCATAGAAAACTTTGAAATGAACCTTTAAGCTTTTGCATGATCTTGTGACTTATGGACTCTCACGGGACACTCAAACTCTTTTATATGTGAAAGGACAATTTTGTGAATGAACACTCGACTATCCTCAACTTATAACAATGTGCCCGCAGTCTAATATGGTAATCAATCAAAACTAGTAAGCCAAAACAATCAAATGCAAGCATGATAAAGAAGCCAAATGGGTAGGAAGAAGGCAATATGTAATGGGTAAGAAGGGGGAACAAATGAATTATGGATTGTGGATCTAATGTCAAGCTAGCAACAACCCAGATGCAGGGATGCTCAATCCCAATTCTAAATCAATTTGCGATACAAATCATAAGAAAACTCTCCAAAATATATGAATAATGTATGAGAGTTTCTTACATCAACTTCTTCTTCTCTTTTTTTCTTTCCAATTCATACTTCTTTTTTCATTTCACTTTCATGCTTTTTCATTTCTTTTTTCATTTTTTTTTCTTTTTTTTTTCATCTTTCTCAATTCATCATTTTTTTTTTCTTTCATCTTTCATTTTCCTCTTTTTTCTTTCTTGAGCATTAAGACCAAGCTCACATGATTTTCATAACTTTGAAATAAATCCCAATTGAGCACCCAAACAAGACCAAACAAAGCTACTAGCTCAACAAGGTAGGCAAATTATAATGTAGCTAGGAATAAATTTTGTGAAGGGGTCAAGAAGGCAATTATATTCATGTGAATGGCTCCAAAATGCTATAACAAATGATTGCATGCTTACAAAGAAATGACATGAGAACCATACTTGTGCGTTTTGATGAAACACACCTTATAAAGAGACACCTACACTCACCTAAGAGGGACCGGATATGGATGCATCGGTCCAAAGGAGGCTCTACCTTACCATTTTGTAGCTTGCCACAAGTCAAGATCAAGCCTATTCGGTTCATTCTTCATCTCCCACCTACTATGTCAAGACATCCCCATGTAGCTAATATCCCATCATGAAAGAATAAATCATTAGCAACAAGCCATTATTAGGATAAGCAAATAGGAAAGTAGGCTACAAGCAAGCACAAAGCAAAAATTTCTCTCAAAAATTTTCAAATTTTCTACACTACATGCAAACTAAACTATATACAAATGCAATATCTCCCCCCAAGCTAAACATCACATTTTCCTCAATGTGCCAACAATTCATAATACCCAATCAAACCATAAAAATGGATCAAAGCACAAAACAAGAAGGACTAGAGGTTATGTTTAATAGGTTGCGAGAAATTAAACTAAAATGCGAGGCAATTAAAAACTTACTCGACTTGCTAGCCTCCCCCAAGCTAGCATGAATTCGGGGGATGGTAATGTTTCCTTGTGATCTTTATTGAAGAAATTGGAAGGAACGAGAAAGAAAGGAGGAAATGAGTACCGTCGGGTATGCTTGAATGATAGAAAGAAATCTATCTCTTTTATTTTTTTTTACCCGTATAAAGCAAAGGCCAGGAAGTCACGGAACCACGACCCCGATCGGGGCTGGCAACCCCGATCGGGGTTGACTGCCTCTTCAGGTTTTGACTCTTTTCCGCGTATGATTCAATTTCCTTCTCGTTTTTCGAAAACCACGTCCCCGAACGGGGTTCTTGCATGGGGAAGCGTGCCAAATTTACTTCTAATTTTTCTCCCTTCATTTTTCACCTAAGAATCACAAAAAGAAACATCGTCAAGTCGAGCATTTTATTTCTAATCTACGAAAAACAATAAATTGCAGAAAATAAATAAAAACAAATAAAAAGCTTGGGTTGCCTCCCAAGAAGCGCTGGTTTAACGCCCCGCACGACGCAAGAAGCTATTTGATTCAAGTTTTGTTTTTGAGCTTGCCACCAACCAAGCTCCATGTCATAGCTCCTTTAGCATTTCGCAACCATTTGAAATTTTTCAAATAAAATTTCCCTTTCTTCTTTTTGGCACTCTTAGCAATAGCGCCCTTAGCATCGTCACCTACAAAGCAAACAACACCAATATCGTCCTCCAACAGATCCATTAGTAAGGAGCCAAGTGTAGTAGAGGCAAGAGAAGAGTCCACAGTGCTAAATAAATAACAAGACTCTTGTAACATTGGGCTTCTAATGGTGTTGTTCTTGCTAAAGGAAACCCGGTCATCACCCACTTCCAACATCAACCTCCCATTTTTCACATCAATTAGCGCACCCGCGGTGCGTAAAAATGGCCTACCCAATATAATTGGGGTTTGTGAGTCCTCGGCCATATCAAGTATGAGGAAGTCAACGGGTATGAAAAACTTGCCAACTTTGACGGGTACATCTTCTAAGACACCTAAATGTCGCTTTGAAGAACGGTCCGCCATTTGAAATGTTGTACTTGTGCATTTTAAAGCACCCATGTTAAGTTTTTCATAAAGGGAATAGGGCATGACACTTACACTAGCACCTAGGTCGCAAAGGGCCTTATCAATGGTATATGTGCCTATAGTGCAAGGAATAGAATAGCTACCGGGATCCTTAAGTTTCGGGGGAGACTTATTTTGTAAGAATGTACTACACTCTTCGTGAAAGCAATGGTCTCAACCTCATTGAAGGATCGCTTCTTTGAGAGGATTTCCTTCATAAACTTTGCGTAGGAGGGGACTTGGGTAAGCAATTCTAAAAATGGGACGGTGACTTGTAAATTCTTACACATTTCCATGAACTTACCGAACTTACCTTCTTCCTTGTGCTTTGCGAGGTGATGAGGAAATGGTATTTGAACAACTTCCTTGGGAGGAGCATCCTCCACATCTTCCACCTTCTCTTCCGCATTGGGAACACTCACCTTCTTTGACACGGCATCATTCTCCATAGCATTAGGAGAGATTCTTCAACAATCACCTTGTCACTTCCGTTGGGCATAGGGGACTCAACATTCTTGGCATCAAGCTTGCTCTTCCTCTTTAGCATCAACAATCGATGAGGAAATGGCACATGATCCTTAACAAGAGGCCCTTCACTAGCCTTCTTTTTATCATTTCCCCCAAACTTGGCCTTTTTAACAACCACCTCATAATCCAAAGTCATGGATGGATCATCATAGCTTGAACCACTTCTCAAGGAAATAGAATTAACAGTTTCATGTGGTTGCTCACCTTGGGGAGGTAGTTGTCCGTTCTTCCTTTGAGAATAGAAGCGGCTAGTTGAGCCACTTATTGTTCCAACATCTTGACCGCGGCACTATGAGCTTGATCATTCTTTTGAATTTGAGCCAATAATTCCCTTTGCATTTGGACTATCATACCCTCGAGCTTACCAACTCCTTGATTGTTTTGTTGTGCATTTTGTGGTGGATTTTGTTGGTAATTGTTTTGTGGGGGCCTTTGTTGATTTTGATAACCCGGTGGAGGGATATACTTTTGTTGTTGAGGAACATAGGCATTTTGTTGTGGTGGGGGTTGTGGGTTAAGCACATTGTTGCTAGTGTAAGACAAGTTCGGATGGAATTTTGAATTCGGGTTGTAAGTGTTGGAAAAAGTACCCGGTGGATATGAACTTTGTTTTAAAGCTTGAAAAGCATTTACCTCTTCGATAGGAGCTCGGCAATGAACGGCATAATGACCCGCACCTCCGCAACCATCACAAACAATGATTTGGCTTGTTGAAGACACGACATTGAGTTGTTGAAGGGAATCTTTAGCATCTCTTTCCGCCAATTGTTTTTGGAGCAAGGCAATTTGAGCGAGCAAAACAGAGTTGTTGGAGGATTCTTCTTTACCTTTGGATGGCACAACTCGAGAATTGACATATTGGGCATCATGGACCGCCATAGATTCAATCGTGGCATGAGCAAGGTCGGTGTCAATTTGATCAAACCGCCCATTGTTGGCGGAATCAAGAATCCTTCGGGACTCGGCACAACATCCATTGTAGAATGTTATTACTAGAAACCAATCATCTAGCCCATGATGTGGGCATTGTCTTTGAAGCTCTTTGTACCTCTCCCAAGCCTCATATAAGCTCTCAAGATCTTGTTGACGGAATCCGGTGATTTGGCTCCTCAAAGTTTGAGTTTTCTCCGGTGGAAAAAACTTTTGATAGAAGGCTAGAGCCAAAGTCTCCCAATTGGTGATTCCCATGGCAGTGCGGTCAAGGCTATTGATCCAAAGCTTGGCCTTGTCCTTCAAAGAGAAAGGGAAAAGTATTTCCCTTATTTGGGCTTGAGTGACGCCCGTTTGACGAATCATGGAGCAATAGTCACAAAAGTTTTGCACATGCAAATTGGGATCCTCCAAAGGACTTCCCCCAAATTTCTTCCTCTCCACAAGGCTAATGAAAGCCGACTTGATCTCGAATTCCGGCGCAGTAATTTGAGTAGTGGTGATACCGGCCGGAAGCATGGCCGCGGTGGGCTTTGAATGATCGGAAAGTTTCACCATCTTTTTGGTAGTAGATGGTGATGGTGGTGGAGATGATGAACTTGAAACCTCCTCCTCTTCAAGGGCTTCTAGATCGTCTAAGTAAGACTTTCTAGCACTTTCAACTTGTACGGGAGAAGTCGCTTCTTTCACTTCCTTCCAAAAACGTCGTCTTCTCCTAAAGGTTTTCTCGGGATCGGAATCTGGTGAAAGCAATTCTCTACTACGAGAGGACCTGGACATAAGACAACAATTTCTAGGAAAATGATAAGTAACGGTCTTAAGGAACAAGTGTTCCCCAAGACAAAGGAAAACAAGATAAAAATCGACAATTCAAAAAGCAATAAAACCGTTTCGCCAAAATTTGATAGGCTTATCGCGTACCTATGCAAAGATAAATTCCCTAAACACAAGTAAATGTAGTAATAGGGGTCGAACCACAAGGAAACGGGAATTACGTTGTGAATTGCTATGGGTAGATTTTTATCAAGGTCGATTTCGTTTTTGGTTTGATTTGTTGGTTTGATGATTAATAGAAAGTATGATGTAAATTATATAATTAAAAAGAGAGTCTAAGGGGTTCGGGTCACACATGCAAGGGTAAACATATGATAAATTCGGTACTAATAACATTGTCAATTGCTTAGGCTTAGAGACACCCATCTTACGATATTAGTGTCAACCATAGACCGGGTCCTAGAGAAACTCTCGTCCATGACTAGGTCGTCCTACTATACATGCTTAGTCTAATTCAATTCCGTGCCTCTCGACTTATAGAACGTATGAACAAACTTAATCAATTGAATAAGGCCTTAAACAAAGATTAAACGTTATGGCACAAGCATGTGATAGAAGCAATTTAAACAATATTATTATCAACCCATTTTATCACGTTATATACTTGATTTGCATGGCTCCCCTAGCCCTTAGACTAAGAGATTTAGCTACTCATGATAAGGTGTGAATTGTAAACTATATAAAGAGAAATGATAAACATGGTTGAGTGATTTATATGAACTAAATGTTTTAACATGTAAAAGAAATAGAACTAAAGTAATCTAAAAGGAGTGCTTAATTATAAACTAAATATAAACTAAATAGAAATGTAAACTATAAAAAGAAATACCTTAAAGAGATGAACTTGTATGGAAGAACAAATAATAACCAAATGCTTGAATAAGAAATGCTTGAACAATAACTTGTAGAATAAAATGTTGAAGGATTTAACTAAGGAAAGCTTAACAACTTGTAAACTAAAAATGAGAAAACTAATGAGAGAAATATAAAGCTTAAGGCTATTGTAAAGTGGAAATGGGACGTAAAAATTGGATGCCTAAGCCTTGGGATGCCTCTCCTATTTATAGGAGAGGAAGAAGAAACGTAAACAATCAAGATGCATGCGGCCCCGATCGGGGTCGTGGTTATCCGGGTACTTTGGCTTAAATTCTTGTTTAATGCTTGAAGGAATCCAATGTTTGCGATAAATGATCCTTAATGCACCTGGTTAATGCTTCATAAATCCTTCTAAGAGCATCCAAATGAGCATCCTAAGCTTTGATATTTTCCACATGATTTTTGGACTTCTTGTTGGGGTCTTTGTAGGATCATTTTGCATTTCTCACACACACTTGCTTGGGCTTGGAAACACCTTCCATTGTCATGCTTGGTCCATCTTGTTTCCACTTAGCTTAGTGAACTTGGTGTATGCTAATGTGATAGGAAAAAGTCTCTAAATGCTTATATTCCTACAAAAGCGTAACAAACACGACAATACACCTAGAACACAAGATTAGCTCACAATATACTAATTAAAGTATGATAAACAATAGAAACCGAGCTAAAATGAGGGATAGAAGTATATATAAAATGAACATATCAAACAGGCCCCCACTTTTCTTGAGACGGCCCTATATTCCATTTGATACGAATGCGGAAGCTTAACGAACTTTTAACGAAGTTGAAACTTGTCACGTGATAAGCGTGACAATCTAACAAAAAATAACGAACACAAAAAGAAGATATTTGCTCAAGTTAGACCTATAACTTGAAAAACGGTGTTTGCTTTGCAAGACCTACAGCTAACAATCGAGTTAATGTTTGAAACGCGTCAAACAAGAACGAGGTTTGGAACGAAATGCGTCGATCCGAATTTTACAATTGCAACGCAAAAGTTGCGGTTTTTCTTATTCAATATTCATAATCTGATTGAAAATAACAAATTGAACTCCCTATAAATAACTATTGTCTTCTTAACCAACAAGTAACTAAAAGATAATTAAAAGATAACTAATAAACTAACTAAAAGATAACTGAAATTCTAAACTTAATCAATAAGTTCTAACAACTAATAAAATATAATCTTATTATTAGTTTTATTTTGTATCATACTCCCCTTCTTCAAAAAGAATCGTCTCGATTCTTAGACCTACGACCTCCCAGATCAAATTTTTTCATGAAGTATTTTCGCCTTGATGGAACAATTATCCCAAGTCCGTTATCAGTTGTACCAAAATTCAGCCTAAATCTAATCTTGAGTTGTACTCTTGAGTAAGGAACGACCCCTGACTCCACTCTCTTTGAGTACCAACAATTTTCTCTATTAAAAATGATCAAGTTCTAGCTTATATCAATGATCAAAGGCTGGGATAACCTCTGGTTCAGGGGTAACTTCAACGGACTCAAGTAAGTGCTTACATATGCGCTAGCAACAACTTGGTTTTGCGTTGCAGCGTTGACGAGAGTAAGACTGGTGATAGTTGGTTCTGATTCCTTGGAAGGTGAAGTCTCATTCACATCTTCATCAAAAACAGGTGGCAAATCGAAATTCAAACCAGAATCGATCTCCACTAAAGTTTCTTCAGAAAAGTACGAACTCTTTCGGTGGCATTGTAATACCTCGTATTTATTTAAGTATAACTAGACCGAATAGAGAACCCACTCGGCCGAGTGCAGCTCCACTCGACCGAGTGACCCAATACAACAGGCTGGAAAGCCTGGAAAGTCGGTCATTCGACTGAGTGACCATCCACTCGACCGAGTGAAGCCTCCACTCGACCGAGTGTAGCCTCCACTCGATCGAATGGGCTTCTACTCGACCGAGTACCGGTCGAGTGAGTTTTTACACGGGAAATGTTTGGTGAAGTGTCGCTTTCATAACCCTATCTTTTCAGATTTCCTACATCAAAACCCCTCTCATACACTATTCACCACTCTCTAAACTTCACCAACTTCTCTCTAAACTCTCCACCATCAAATCCTCTCAAAACCCTAAGTTTCCATAGAAGAGTTCTTGCCTCCTTAGCCTTTCTCCTTTATTGTAAGTGGATCTACACTACTTCTTCTCTTCTTTCTTGTCTTAACAACTTTATTTAGTTAGTGATTTACTCCTTACCCAATTATGTTGTAAGAATTCAAGGAGTTAAGTTAGTATGTTGTTATAATAAATTGTAGTGTTAATTATAATAACTAATATGTGTAGGAAGTTTCATTGAGGAGCATTTCTAGGGATTAGCTTGTGGGATTATGAAGATAAGCTCAAGATAGGGTTTCCCTATTTAGCTATGGTTTTATGAGTGTTTAATTGTGCATTTAATATCATTAATTACATTTATCTCATATTAGTTGCATTATAACATGTGTTGGATAATTAGGATTTGGTACATATTGTGGTCACATAATGATTTGGGGAAGAATGAGTATGGTGAAGGACTCTAGCATTAATTATCTTGCACTATAACATGTTAATAAGCAATTAAAAGAAGAGAAAATGAATTAATGAAGTTATGAGCATGAATTGACTGTTGTATGAATTTAATGGCATGCTTGTTTGGTTAATTGTTCTTGTTGTTGGTGAATTGTTGACATTGGAGATTGTTGGAGGATGTTGGTGATGGTTTTGGAGACGGAAGGCGGTTTGGAAACCGTCTTCCGCTCAAGTCTCCCTTGGAGCTTCCCACTCCAAGGGAATGTGCACATTAGTACTTGGGTTATGGAGGGACTCATGCGGTGAGGCATGTTGTCTGACAGGGGAGTCGAGTCGCACTCGGGCCCGGTGCCACGGACGTGTTCCGAGTACCTTAGTGGTTTTAGTGACGTCGTGGGCGTGTCCCGGTCACGGTTGGAGGAGATGAGTTTGGTGGATGTTTGATTGTCATGTTACATACCTCATTAAATTAGTAAGTTGGTTGCATCTCTTGTTTATTATTGAACATTCATATCATTGGCTAACACTTGGGTTTGAATGTCTGTGATGAACCATATGGTGATTTTCGCCCATATGGGGAGCAGTGTCGACAGGTGAATGTGTTGAGTAGCGGACTTGGGAGCGATCTACCTCGTTGTCTTCATTTGTTCTTATCTAGTTTTTGACATTTAGACTCCATTCGATTTGGTTGTATTAATGGGATGATTTTTATATCCCTCACTTGTGATCACTTAACTCTACAACTTAACTATTTATGTTATCCAAATTACATCTTTACTTGTTGTTCGCACTACACTCTTGGGAAACAAAGGCTTGTGATACCTCCATATGATGAGAATTGCCTAGAGGAAAGGTCCCGACCTATGGGGATGTTACAAGCATTCCAACTCCTTTCCCCCATAAGATCGTGTTGGTTAAAGAAAATCAAGAACTTAGGTATGATACCATATGATACGAATGCGGAAGCTTAACGAACTTTTAACGAACTCGAAACTTGTCACGTGATAAGCGTGACAATCTAACAGAAAATAACGAACACAAAAAGGGGTTATTAGCTCAAGTTAGACCTATAACTTGAACAATGGTGATTGCTTCGCAAGACCTATTGCTAACAATCGAGTTAATGTTTGAAACGCGTCAAACAAGAACGAGGTTTGGAACGAAACGCGTCAATCCGGATTTCACAATTGCAACGCAAAAGTTACGGTTTTTCTTATTCAATATTCATAATTTGATTGAAAATAACAAACTGAACTCCCTATAAATAACTATAGTCTTTTTAACCAACAAGTAACTAAAAGATAATTAAAATATAACTAATAAACTAACTAAAAGATAACTGAAATTCCAAACTTAATCAATAAGATCTAACAACTAATAAAACATAATCTTATGATTAGTTTTATTTTGTATCACCATTGCACATCCTTGCACGTCCCATTTCGTTATAAAACCCGTTGCAATTATAAAAAGGCGATGATTTTTTCCGCCATCACAATTGTACCTTACTCGACAAAGGGCATTCACATAAACTTGATTTAGTTACAATAACATGATTACTCAAGATGAATGCAATGTATTTGTGCATTTCTATAAAATGATTATTGTTAGGGGTGTTCATTCGCGGTTCGGTTCACCGACCGCTAATTTAATTCGGTTCAGGTGCGGTTCGGTTCGGCCAAACTCCGAACCTAAACCGCACGGTTTATAACGGTTATAAGCGGTTCGGTTAACCACTTTGAACGGTTATTAGCGGTTCGGTTAACGGTTAACCGATAATCGTTCTATGCATTTTTTTTCAATTTCAGTTTACTCTTTCAAGTGATTTAATTAAATTCTCAATATATATTATACCTAACCATAAAATTAAGTAGATATACTTTATTTTTAATCAATTTATAAGTTTTTGAGTTTGAATGCACTAATAAAATGAAACAGGACAACAAATTTTCTATATAGTATTTTCATTTTTTGCTAAATTTTTAGTCAAACGGTTCGGTTCAGTTAACCGCTTTTCTAAAATAGCGAACCTAAACTGAACCCTTTCCATGACATTTAATAGTTCGGTGAACCAAACCGCTTTGTCTAAACGGTTCGGTTAACCGAACCTAAAAAATGCACGGTTTTTCGGTTCGGTTTATTTTGAACACCCCTAATTATTGTAATTGTAATAATGTATAATGGTCTTCTATGTATACAAGTAACTAAACTTCACCCGACTTCTTTATCTAGAATGAGAGTTAACTCAAGTGATAAGAGTTCTCTTATCCCAAACATGGTTGGAGTATCTTAACCGAGACATAGTGCGCGCTTATTTGAAACAAAAAAAAACTGACTTTGTTATCTAACCAACTAACTGTTAAAGATATTGATTCTAGACAATCGTCTCAAGTATAACAAGTCAATCGATCAAGCCTATGGCTACTCAATCGAGGAATCAGGTTCTCTGCTCTATCTTCGTCTTAACTTCTCTTTTTATCTTCAAGTCTCCTCGTTTCTCATGTCATGCCTCGTGTATTCCGCTATGCCATATCCGCAATGCTCATCTTTACTTGATTCACTCATAATGCGTCATTTCTGCATTAAAACATAAAGTAGCGGCATTATCGACATTTCACTATAAAAGGCATATAAATGACATAATAAGCACGGAAACGGTATCAAAACCAACATGAAAGGAATTATAAAAGTGTATAAAAGTGATACATCAGCACCTGCACACACCTCCCCCCCTCCTCAAACCATTACTCCCATACCCACTGACACCAAACCAAACCCTGAACCAACTCCTAACCCGCCCTACAACACGTGGTTCCGCCAAGACCAACTTATTCTTGGTGCACTTGCGGCAACCCTCCATGAAATAGTAGCCTCTCTCATCCTTGAGGCCAAAACCTCGGCTGACGCTTGACAACTCCTAGCCACGACTTACGCCAACCCCTTGAGAGGTCACATTCTTTAACTCAAAAATCGATTGAAGAATGTCTCGCTTGGTGACAAAACGTCAATGGCTACCTACTCGCTATCAAATCCATCGACCAATTAGAACAACTTGGAAAACCTATGGATGATGAGGACACCACTTCTCAAATCATCCATGGACTCGATCAAAACCTATACAAACCAGTGATCGATGTCGTTCGTGCCCGAGACACTCCCATCTCGTTTGCAGCCTTCCATGAAAATTGATTCAAGATGAAATCACGGTCAAGAACCAACCAGCCACCAGTCCTTTTCAACCATCTGCCCATGCTGCAACCTGTCAGTAATCGGTCAACAATCAGCCACGCTCTCATCAACCCACCTCTCAACTTCGCTCCAACTATCATAACAACAATCAAACCCGTGCTACTGTCACCACTCCCTCACAACCCAAACCCTTCAAAGGGAAATGCCATTATTGTTAGGAAGTTCGACATGTTACGGGTGATTGTCCCGACTTCAAACGCGACTACCCTAATGTCATTTTCCCTCCTCCACCGACCAGAAACTACCGTCCCCATGCCCACACTGCTACCGTCACCAACACACCATCCACGTTATATTTGATAGACAGTGGTGCTTCACACCATATCACAAATGATCTTAGTACCCTATCGCTTCATGCCTCATACGAAGGACCTGATGATCTCGTCATTGGTGATGGCACTGCCCTTCCCATCACACATCTTGGTTTATTTTCTCATCACTCTCTTATCTTTAATAATGTTCTTGTTGTCCCTAATATCTCACGCAAATTGCTTTCCGTATCTCAATTTCGTAAAGATAATTGTGCAATTGCCTTATTATCACGCACGTCTTTCTGTTTTAAATCAATCTCGACGGGAGCAGCTCTTCTTCAAGGCCAATTCCATGAAGGCACTTACGAATGGAAGCCTTCTTCACCACCCCAGGCATTCACGGCCACCTACTCATCTCGCTTGTGGCACCATCGTCTTCGACACCCCAACAATGCCATCCTCAAATTAACTTTGTAACTTACGGCCAGTTATCAAAACTTGTACACCCTCCTAGTCTAGCCAACTGACAAACAAATTAGCAACAAACCTCTACAAAACCTCACTTAAATGATCATAGAATTATTTCACAATCAATCATCAGTTTTCCATCATAATAATATAAAATCATTTTCAAATCAAAGACACCTAAAAAATGGACCTTTTTAACGTACAGCTGGTTTTGGTCTTGCTTCAGACGGATCATTTTGATCTGAAGCAATAAGATGAGATTTTTTAATTATTTTACAATCAAGTGTAACCGCCATCGCGGTTACATTTAACCATAAAATAGTCATACAAATGGTCGTCTGAAACAAGAATTTGCGCTTAAGTAACTTAATGGCGAATTTTAAAAGAGAAATCAAGATAATTGGCAGGACGAACGCGGTAACGTGGGATGAGTTGTCAAGTACTCGTCTTCTAGAAAACCAAAACTCTCCTGACTCCTTCCAAAACTCCCTCTCTAAATAAACCCCAACACACCATTCATTTCATCACCAAACACTTCTTCATCTTTTCTACCTTTCCTATTTGTTCCGGGTGTAATTTCGGAGCAGGTTTGTGACCACGTAAGCTTGTTGAATGATGTCGTTGCTCGTCTCTTCCTTTCACTCTTTCCTGAAGAGATTAACAAACTGAGGACTCGGCTTGGGGCCAAGTGTACTCACTCCGACGCTCAAGTCATTAAACTTAAAGAGATAAGTTGTATGTTACTCGGCAAAGTATATTGTAGAGAGATAAGGGAGTTTATACCAGATTATTATGATTTTCGGATTGATTTGTGATCCTTTTCTCAATGAGAGAAGTGGAGTATTTATAGACTTTCACCTTTTGTCACGTAGTGGCCAAGTGGCCAAGTGGCAGAGCAGGTGGAAAGACCATCTTACCCTCGGTCGGGTGACCCATGGCAGGCCGGCAGGCCTGGTTGACTCCATGCCGAGGGGACTGGATGTGAGTACACGGATATGCCTCTCGGCCGGCTAGTTGCCGAGCCGAGACCCAAGTGACAGGCCGATAGGCTTCGTCGGTTAGGCTGTTAATATGTTGACTTGATGTCTTTTAGCTTTGACCTTGCTCAATATGTTGACTCGGTCAGCGGGTGCAGAATATGCCCCATCAATTTGCCCCCAGCGTAGTCTATGCCGTGGTATGGACTCCGATGCGTGTTGAGCGTATTCTGCGCATGTCGAACTTCTTCCTCGGCTTGGTTCTGTTTCTTGGTTCTGTTCAGGCCGTACCATATCCCCCCTCCACATTGTTGTGTAATGGACATCAAATGTGGAAAAGAAAATAGGCGCTGGCCGAGACCAAGGTTGAGAGTGCCGTGTGCCTTTGATTGCCCCCGGCCGGTGCTGCCAAGCTTGGTTGATCAGCTGGCCGTTTGCAAGTAAATACAAAGGAGCGTGTCAAAGAAGTTTGGTTATTGTTATGTCGATTGACATTCCGTGGCTGCATGCTTGACTCGTGGCCTGGTGTCGGTTGGTGGACGCTTCATGGGCTTTGCCCTGATTGGTCCGCTTCATGGGCTTTGCTCTATAAATAGAGCAGTGTGCCCCTCTTTTGACCATCAAACTTCATTTCTTCAAAAAATTTCCTCTTTCTAGTTTTTTCGAAGAGTTTCTTTCTCTCTCTAATTCTCGAAGCGTTACTCGGCGTAACACTTTCTTCCAAGGTAAACAAACAAATTTTTTCAACTTTTATTTGTTAAGTTTTTATTGTCACCATGTCTTCTGCTGATGCTCAACCCAGTACCTCTGCGCCGGGGGGCGAACCGTCGCATCCTGATGAACAGGAGCCACTGGTTGTCACCCCGATAGGGTTTGGGGGTCCCAAGTCGCCTTCTCCTGAAATTGATCCAAAATTTTTGGAGGGTTTTGATGATGACGAAGATGATGAGGCGACCCAATCTGATTCGGAGAGGCCGCATCTCTTGTGGCACGGCGACGCCTGTTCGATTAAACCCGATCGTGTTTGGACGAACAAGTTCGCTAGTTGTTCCGGTCCTGAACTTTTTGAAGATCATTACTCCTTCGGAAGGGGGTATAGAATTGTTGTCCCTGAGGGTGATCAGGCAGTCTGTTGCCCTCCCGAAGGCTGTATCGGCATGTACATCAGACACCTGGAGTATGGGCTCCGGTTTCCTCTTAATGTACACGTTGCGGCCATAATCAAAGCTATGAATGTCGACGTGGCACAACTGCATCCGTTGGCCATTAGGACGATCGTTGGCTTTGTATGGGTTTGTTTGTTTAAGGGGGAGGCCCCAACGGTCAACCTGTTCTGCCGGCTTCATCATCTGCGGCAGACTACCCTAGGTGGCACGGGGTGGTATAGCGTGCAGACGGAGCCGGGTTACGTTACCGTTTCCAAGTTGTCATCTTGCAAGGACTGGAAGGGGCGGTGGGTATACGTCGAGGTTCCGAAGGACTATCCACTGCCTCGGTCATTCCAGAGCCGCGTCAATTTGCGGTGTGAGAGTCGGGGGGAGCATGATAAATATGTCTCCCGTAATAAACTTAAGATGGACGCCCAGAAGGTCTATCTTAAAGAGGACGAAACGCGGGCAATGAGGCTGTTTGAGGCTGAGAAGGATGGCACGCCGAAAGGATGGATGCCCCCGACGCAGATCGTTCTTCAGGACGAGCCGCTTTGCCACGTCGGCCTCATATCGGCCCTCGGCCAGGGTGAGTGGGGTCGGTATGAGGCCCACCTTTGCTTTTATGCTTCTGTATTTGAGCTTTGTTTTACTTCTTGTGCTTAACTCCTGTTTTGTTTCCTGCAGATCGATTTGGCCCTCTCTCTGTCTCCATCCTCAAGAAGTTGTGACTTGACTAGAACGGGAAGGTTGTTGAGCTGCATCCTAAGGCCGCGCCACGTGATCGCAGACCGGCCCCACACAAAATTATGGAGCAGGCGATGAAGGCAATAGATGTGGCGGCGACTCAAGCGGAGATTGGCGGTAACGTGCCGCGCCGGAGACCAAAGACAACGTCTACGGCGGCCACGACGTCAACTCCAACTCAATCTTTAATCCCCGTAGTCCAAAAGGAGCAGGTGGTGGTCGTCGATGTTGAAGAGGAGGTCACCGTTGTGGAGGGTCCTCCTCCTTCAAATAAGAGAAAAGAGGCAACGCCTGCTGCTGCTGCTGTTACCGAGGCCGGGAAAGAAAAGGGTCCAGCCGGCCCTCTGTCCAAGAAGGCTAAGACTGGTACGGATCTAACCCATGGCTCGGATTTAGCAGGTTCTTTAGGCATTCCTGATGACAGGCTTTCTGATATGTCAATGAATGTTGACATGGACGCTTTGTCAGGGTTTTTTGTAGATCAGCCGTCGTCAGTCGTTGTTCGTACTGAACGGCAATTGGAGAAGCGGCCTATGCAGACGGGCGATAAAAATGTCACCGCCGACTCCTCATCCCAGAAGGCTTCCTGTGTTCAGCTTAGGGAGGACGGCGTAAAGTTGGCAGAAAGGCTGCTGAGGTGGGCTGAACTAGCCGGCACTCAGCTTATCGAGCAAGAAAAGCTCGTGGCTCAAATTGCCCCTGAACTTGAACGGCTTAGGCTTGAGCTTGCCGCTGCTAAGAAGGAGGCCGCGTCGACGAGGAAAGACTTCCTGGCCTCTATGAAGGATTTCCTTGCTGAGCGGAAGCTTAAGGAGGACGCTGAGAAGGAGGTCCTGGCCGAGAGAGCCAAGGTTGAGTCGGCATTGGCTGATGTCGCTAAGCTGCGGGAGGAAAAGGTCAAGCTTGAGGGCGGCTATAAGACCATGGTTGAGCAGAGGGGAAGATGGAAGGATCTGCATGGCGCCGAGGCGAAGGAGCATAAGAACACAAAGGCTATCCTTGCTCAGAGGGAGAAGGATATTGATATGCTTAAAACCGTCATCATCCCTGACATGTGTGCCCGGTACCGGGACCAAGCTGAAGATGCCACCATGGATGTGATCAAAGAGCTCCTTCCTGAAGGTACCTTCCCGTGGCAAGATTTTGACCGGCTTCTCGATGAGAAGGCGGCTGCTGCGGAGGCGAAGGCGGCGGATGAGGCGAAGGCGGCGAAGGCTACTCAGGAAGCTGAGGCCAAGGCGGCCCGGGATGCTAAGGTGAAGGAGGCCAGGGAGGAGGCTGAGAGGGCGAAGGCGGGTGAAGCTGCCAAGTCGGCTTCTGGGCCGCCCACTGTTGGTGATGCTGCTACTGCTGCCGGTGGCGAGCAGAAACAGCCATAGGGAGACGGGCGGTCGTCACCAGATTCACCCGGCCCTTCGGACAGCTTCAGCTGTTCGGAGGCCAACTATTGAGCCTTTCCTCCCTGCCATCCTTTTGGCGCTTCAAGTCTTAATGTCTGTAACCTTTTGTTGTACCTTTTGTTTTTGTTAAACTTTGGTAGGTTATGTTTAGGCTATCCCTATGGGGACGGCCGTCGACTTTGTTTTGCCTCACCTGTAAACATTTTCAATAAAGTTTGTTCTCATCCTCCATTCAGTTGTCTTATTACGTTTCAACATATTGAGCGCTTTTTCGTTTTTACTTTCGGCTTGGCCGAGGCAGTTAGAAGGCGCATCTCAATTATACTTAAACGTTTTTCAACATGTTGGCATGTCGGTCGCTTCCTCCTCCACTCCCGGTCTTAGCCGAGGCGGTCAGATTTGCGCTTCCCAACCACCGTTGTGAACATGTTAGCGTATCGGTCATTGTGTCCCCGTCACTCCTGGCTTTGGCCGAGGCAATCAAGGTTACGGCTCGACAGCGTTCGTATCTGTAGACATATTGATCGCTTCCTCTGCCAGGCCTTCGGTTGGCCGAGGCGACTAGAATTGCATCTCAACTGTACTTATACGTTCCTATTAGCGTATCGGTCATTGTGTCCCCGTCACTCCCGGCTTTGGCCGAGGCAATCGAGGTTACGGCTCGACAGCGTTCGTATCTGTAGACATATTGATCGCTTCCTCTGTCAGGCCTTCGGTTGGCCGAGGCGGCTAGATTTGCGTCTCAACTGTACTTATACGTTCCTAAGCATGTTGGTCGCTTTCGCGAGTATCAACTGCATCTGGCGTGACTGCCCGGCTTTGGCCGTGGCGTCCACTTTGGCATGACTATGGAGGGGACAAGTATTTTGATGGAAAACTTGGATCATTCTTCATAAGGTATAATCATGCGTTGGGGTTCCCACAACGGTCTCGGACACCTCCGCCGCTATACGAAGTATTTCCTTAGGTTGTCCGTGTTCCAATGACTTATTAGAAGCACACCCTCCATGTCTGTCAGTTAGTATTCATCGGTTCGCCCTCCTGCTGCAAGGATGGGCTCTTCCCTTTGTATGATTTCTTTGCCACTTTGAGGGATTGCATGTTGCACCCTCTGGCAGATACTTGAATATTGACTATTTCATCGTTTTCGTCCTTGGAGACGAGCTTTTGTGCTTCCCCCCGGTCCGAGACGTACATCAATGTCAGGGCCCAGATGGACATCACTGCATCGGCCTCGCTCAAAGTGACCCGGCCTATGAGGACATTGTAGGCAGACGAGCCGTCGATAACCACGAACTCAGATAAAACATTTTTAGCCGCGTCGGCTTGGCCGAACATCACCGGCAGTCTGATTGACCCCAGGGGTACCAGACCGGCCCCAGAGAAGCTGTATAGCGGGTTAGTGCAGAGGCTCAGGTCTCCAATCTTCAGGCCGAGATTAAGAAAGCACTCCCTGAACATGATGTTTGTGTAGGCGCCTGTGTCAATCAGGCACCTTTTGACCAAGTGGTTGGCTATATCCAGGTGGACGACAAGCGGGTCGCTGTGCGGGGCGACGACTCCCTCGTAGTCCTTCTTTCCAATGGTTATATCGGGGACGGTGGAAGCGGGGATCGTTGTGTTAGGCACAAAGTTGATGGCTTGGTATAACTCATTTAGGTGTCGTTTGTGCCCATTAGCTGATCCACCGTTCTCGTTTCCTCTGATGACAACTTGGATCACTCCCATCCGTTGGAATACTGATTTTCTATCCGCCCCGTCGGCGCTTTTTCCTTGGCCTCCAGCTACATACTTGCTGAGGGCCCCCTTTCGGATGAGCTCTTCGATGGCGTTCCTTAGCTGCCGACAGTTGTCGGTCTTATGGCCGGTGTGGCCGTGGTACTCGCAGTACTGGATCGTGTCACCGTCCCCCCTCGCCTTGGGGGGCCTTGCCCATTTCTGCCCTTCATTCTTTCTTAGGGCAAAGACCTCGGCCGGTGATTTGACCAGGGGGGTGAGACCGCTGTACCGCTTCTGGGGTTATGGTCCCGAACTCCCCCCGGCGCCCGCCGAGTTCTGTTTCCTATTAAATCTCTCAGGCCGTGACCTATTAACGTCACGACGTCCTTCATCTATGTTGTCCCGGCGGCTCCTCCTCTCTGGGTGCCCAGCTTCACTGTGGCCTACCCAGGTCTTGTGATAATCCTCCACCTTTACGGCTCGGTCGGCCATCTTTCTGGCGGAGTCTAGGTTGAGGTCCTCGCACTTGATGAGCTCGTTTTTGAACTCGCCTTTCGGGAGGCCTTTCATCAGTGCGAAGGCCGCCAGTTCGGTGTTCAGCTCACGAATCTGCTGAACCTTAGCGTCGAATCTCTTGACGTAGCTCCGAAGGGACTCGTCCTCCCCCTGTCGGATAGTCAGGAGATCCGATGTTTCCACGGCCCTTCGCTTGTTGCAAGCATACTGGGCTATGAAATTATCCCTCAGGTCGGCATAACAGTATACCGAACCATTAGGTAGCCCCTTGTACCAACTCTGTGAAATCCCATGCAGGGTCGTTGGGAAGACTCGGCACCACACCTCATCGGGTTGCTCCCACACCGACATGTACGACTCGAAAGCCTCGGCATGGTCGGTTGGGTCGTTATCCCCTTTGTATGATAGGGGCGAGAGCTTCAGTTTAGTCGGCACAGGGACGTCGAGGACACAGGCACTGAGGGGCTGTCTGACCACGTGTCGAATGACACGCGGCGATCGGCTCCTCGCACCTTTAGTCCGGCTTACCTCCCTCTGTCGGGAAGGGCTTCTTGTCCGACTTTGGTGAGTCGGACTTCTTTAATTTCTTCGGGGCGGGCCTCGTTGTCGCCGCGGCGACGCTGTCCTCCCGCGAGTGGGGGAAGGACTTTGGTCTGCCACTGGCAACACGGGCTCCGCCGGCGTCCTAGCATGCCCGGCTCCTTGTAGCGCTCCGGACAAGTTGTTCGGGTTCACTTTATGGGCCCTGGTCACCTTTGGATGCGCAGCCGTCACCGTCGTCGTGACGGGGGTGATCGGCGTGCTACCCATCAGGTCCAGGAATAGCTTCTGTTTGGCTGCATCGACCACATGTCCCATGACAGTGACTTGGTCGGCGGGCAGCGGTGTTTCTGGCTCTCTTGGCATCCCGTACTTCACCGGCTCAGCGACTCGACCGGTGGGGGACTGCCCGATCTCAGAATTAGGGAACGTGTCATCTGGTAGAATTCAGTTTCTACACTCACAATTTCTGGCTGTTTTGACATCTTTTTTTTTTTTAGCTCTTTGAATGGTTTTTTGGGTTTTTTTTTGTAAGGGAGGTGACTAGCTTTTAGTATCTATCCTCACAGACGGCGCCAATTGTTCCGGGTGTAATTTCGGAGCAGGTTTGTGACCACGTAAGCTTGTTGAATGATGTCGTTGCTCGTCTTTCCTTTCACTCTTTCCTGTAAAGATTAACAAACTGAGGACTCGGCTTGGGGCCAAGTGTACTCACTCCGACGCTCAAGTCAGTAAACTTAAAGAGATAAGTTGTATGTTACTTGGCAAAGTATATTGTAGAGAGATAAGGGAGTTTATACAAGATTATTATGATTTTCGGATTGATTTGTGATCCTTTTCTCAATGAGAGAAGTGGAGTATTTATAGACTTTCACCTTTTGTCACGTAGTGGCCAACTGGCCAAGTGGCAGAGCAGGTGGAAAGACCATCTTACCCTCGGCCGGGTGACCCATGGCAGGCCGGCAGGCCTGGTTGACTCCATGCCGAGGGGACTGGATGTGAGTACACGGATATGCCTCTCGGCCGGCTAGTTGCCAAGCCGAGATCCAAGTGACAGGCCGATAGGCTTCGTCGGTTAGGCTGTTAATATGTTGACTTGCTGTCTTTTAGCTTTGACCTTGCTCAATATGTTGACTCGGTCAGCGGGTGCAGATTATGCCCCATCACTATTAAAATACAATACTTTTCCTACTTTTTAAATTTGGGATATTCTCTCGTGTACCCCTAAGCTTTTTTATTTTCTATGATATACCCTTCTTTTCATGCAAAAAAACTTTGACCGTCAATAACACTTGGCTACAAGTTTAGAATACCATAAACTTTTTTGCCAAACTGACTGTCTTTAAGAGGTCTTCTGTTTGAAAAAAAATTCACCGATGTCTCAACTTTTAGTCGGGAATTACGGTCGGTCAAAGTTTATTCGTTAAAAAATGTTTGACCAACCATAACTACCGGCTACGAGTTCAAAAAGCGGTGAATTTTTTTTTCAAATTGAAGGCCTTGACGAGATAATTGGTTTGAAAAAAAAAATTACCGTTTTCTGAACTCGTAACAGAGAATTATTGTCGGTCAAAGTTATTTTTGCAAAAAAAGAGGGTACACCATAGAAAACGAAAAAGTTCGGGGGTACACGAGAGAATATCCCTTTAAATTTTAATCCCTCACTAATCCCATTTATCTTAACAAAAACAATGGCCAGACTACTAATCGCTGCTCTTTTCGCCATCCTCGCCGTTGTCGCCGTAGCTCAATCCCCCGCTTCCGCACCTGCTGCCTCGCCATCATCCTCTGTAACTAAACCACCCACCGCAGCCGCAACTCCTCCAACTGCTGTTGTCACTCCCGTCGCTTCACCGGTGGCCACTCCACCCACAGCCGCCTCCATTCCAACAGCTGCCGAAGGCCCCGGCGCCGTCGCTGATGGACTTACTCCCTCTTCCACCCCTGCTGCCGCTCCTTCAAACGGTGCCGTTTCGTTGAACAGAGTCGCTGTTGCTGGTGGATCTTTCGTGGCTGTTGCCTTGGTTTCTGCTGTAATGTTCTAGATCTGCATTTCTTCAGCTCTCTCTCTTTTTTTTTCTCAATTCTTTTTTTGATTTGATTAAATTCGTTCATTTAATTTCCGCCTACATTTGAAGGTGGTCGACTCTATTTGTATTCGGTAGTTGGATTTTGAAGAGTTTGCTTCACGGCTACCTTTCTATTTGTTACTATTACAGAGTACTTGTACTTGTGTTAATATAATTATCGTTATTGTTATTCGCCAATCACCATCGTCTATCTGTTTTTTTTTTTAAAATTTACTCGAATTAGATCATACAGTATTTCGGTATATTTATCGTGTCCCAAAAACTGTATTATTGAGTACTTGAACCCAAGTAGTAATTTCAGAATGTGTTGTTCACGCTACTATGATACACGCGTTTTGCCACGAACGACGCAGTTCAAAATCTCGAAACCCGTCGCAATAAGAAATTTGAAACGGGTCAATCGCTCCTTACGAGCTATCGCAACCTGGTCGTAAACACAAAAAGTGTGCCGACCAACAAGTCGCAAAAAATATGTGACGGGTCAAGACGGTTTGTTTGTCGCACTTTTGAATCAAGTCGAACCAAGAAAAGTGAGACGTTAACAAAATTGTGCAAGAAAAGTGATGGTTAACGCGCTTTTTTGTGTGACTGCAACGGCTATTCCATTGCACATCTTAGCACGTCACATTTTGTTAAAAGCCCGTTGCAATTATAAACAAAGCCGCGGATATTTCAACTAACAAGAATAAATATAATAGTTGGACCTCAACCATCACCTTACGGTGTTTAGTTGAGACTTGACATGGTTCATTTATTTGCAATAACATGATTGCTCAAGATGAATGCAATGAATTTGTGTGATTATGTAAAATGATTATTATGATTGTAATGATGTACAATGCTCTTCTATTTATACCAGTAACTAGACTTTTAACCGACTTCGTTACCTAAGAACAAGAATTAGCTCAACCGCTCAAGTGATAAGAGGTCTCTTACTTCAACCGTGAGGCTGAGGTTCGATCGCCATTATTCATAAGTGTTGAACTATTTTTGTTGATGATGACAAGTTATTAATCCTCCTTTCCCTCTTGACTAATATGTTAGCTAGCTAGAAATGAGATGTTGCAGGACACGATTCAATCATTTCAGAAGTTGGGAGCAATTGTTCAAGTGTTGTTCTTATGCTTAGCTGATTGTAAGGGTATAGTTCTTGAGCTTACTCGTTATATGTTCTGAACAGTCTTGACGGTTCAATTCTAAATGGTATACATGGATGAGACATTTTTCTGAACTTATTTCGTAAAGAGAATTTGAGAAAGATTTTTTGAAATATATGAATTTCAATCCGTCTTGCTTGTGACGGAAATACCCGTCGCAAGCTTGCGACGGGTCGGATTATGCCATTTTACTGCAAAGTGGGTCGACAACTTGGACCGTGCGCAAATAGTAAAGGAGGACTATTTACTGTATGTGTATTAATTGTTGCCATTAAACAAATAATAAACCACCCCCTTCCCAATGTACCTAAATTACCCCAAATCTTTATTGTTAACCTAATATCTAAATCCCTTTCACATTCCTCCGTCTCATCTTCCCCCATTCTCTCTCCCCATTCAAAATTCTATGAAAAAAACTTTCGTATGCCTCATTTTCTTTCCGATCATTCATAATTAGCCATAAAATTACAAGACATTATCATTAAGGATGGTAACAAAGCGGCAAGCACTTAAGAAAAACACAAGATCCGCAAGGGCGGGTGATGATGTCGGTGGAGGTATGCATTTCTGTTGATATTGTTTTTATTTTTTTTGTTAATGTTTTTTATTATAGTTCCGTGGTTTAGTGATTGAGACATGCAAATGATCCATGTGGAACGAGCGTTTGATTATGGCGGTTTTGTTATATATAATTTTTTTTATTATCTTGTAGTTTTCTGATTGTTTGTCAATGTTGCTTTTGTTGTTATTTTGTTTAAGGGACGGATGAAGAGGCGGTAGCTGCCAACCCGTCGAAACCTTCAACTGCTCGAGGGAGGAAGAAAGTTGTGGCAGGGGTGTCGGGGAAAGGGAAAAGCAAAGGTAAGGCAGTGGAGGATGAAGTCGAGGAGAGTGATGTGGCAGACGAAGGTATAGATGAGGAGGCGATAGTTCTAAGTAAAGGTAAGAGGAAAAAGGTGATATTCAGTTTAGGGAGTGCAAAAGGTAAGGGCAAGGGAAAGGCAGTGGAGGAAGAGGACGAAACAGATGAACAGGAAGACGATATTGAGACATTATGTGGAGGAAGAGGACGACGTTGAGACAAGCAAGTTCTCTGTTTATCTGGTTGTGTTGCTAAATTTTTTTCATGATCCTAATACCCTTGTTTTTGTCCACAAAATATAGACGTTGTGGATGAAGCTGTGAAGATGGCGGTAAACGTTGGAAAAAGCGTGCTGAAAAAGAAAGTTGTTGGAAAGCCAACGGAGGTAACAAAAGGTGAGTTCTTGACATTTTCTATGTATTTGTCGACATTGTTTACATTGTTGTTGAAGTGGTTACAAGTTATATTTCAAAATAATAACTACAAATAAAAGGGTAACATATTTAGTAAAGTTGTTGACATGGTTCAGATAATATAAAAAGATGTAACCATTTGTTGACATGGTTCAGATAGTATAAAAAGATGTAACCATTGGTTGGGTTATGGGAATGTTATGTTTTGTAATGGTTTATGTGAATGTTTTGTAATAAGGTGACCATTTTTAGTGTGAATGTTATGGGAATGAGGTATTTAGAAAGGTATTTAACTTGCAGACACTTTTTACGGGAATTTGTTTAAATTTTGCAGATCATCCACTGGAGCCAAAGGCCTTGAAAATGATTTAGCAGAGGCCAGAGGTTGGTGAAGGATCAAAGAAACGAAAGGGAGCTGAATCTTCCACGGTGCTGGCAAAGTGAGTCAATCTTTTATGAGCTGAATCTTCTTGTGTTTTTGTAAGGTCTTGTTAATGAAATTGGTATGTAGGTAGTGTTATTTGTAACCAGATTCGGTGTCGTTGTTGTGTTGATTAAAAGGCCACCAAATAGACTTGAAATGATGACAAGTGGGGTATATTTGATTTATTTTTCGTATGTGTCTTGACTTCTTGGGGGACCAATTTGTAGTTAATTGTAGTGTGAGTTAAAGGGTGTCAAGGTGACGTGAATTTGTTGACATTTTGGTGTGTGTCATGGTCATGTAATGTTTTCATTTTTGTTAAGAAAGTATATACGTTATATTATTAACAAAAATGTTCGAAATGGTGACAAATGTTGACATTATTTTTTTACATTTTGGTATGTGTTTTTAATGTTCCCATTTTCTGTAAGAGAGTATTTAGGGTACAATATTGACAAAAGTATTGAAACTGGTGACAAGTTTTAAGAAATTTGGTGTACTTTTGTATGTTTCTTCATTAATTGGGTGATCAAATGTGGGTCAATTGTAATGAAATTAAAAGGGTGACAGAGTGAGGTATATTTGTTGACATTCTGGTATGTGTGTTGCTCTTTTAATGTCCTCATTTTTTTGTTGAAAGAGTATGTAGGTTATATTATTAACAACATTGTTCAAAATGGTGACAAGTTTGGGGAAATTTGGTGTCTTTTTGGACGTGTCTTCAGTTATTGGGTTACAAATTCTGAGATGTTTGTAGTGATATAAAAGGCTGACAATGTAGGCTAAACTTATTGTCATTTTGGTATGTGGCTTGCTCTTTTAATGTTCTCATTTTGATTTAAGAGAGTGTATAGCTTACATTATTAACAAAGTTGTTAAAAATGGTGACAAGTTGGGGGAAATTTGGTATAGTTTTTGGTGTGTCTTGACTTGTTGGGTAACCAATTTCGAGATGTTTGTAGTGATATTTAAGTGTGACAATAGTGCGCTAAATTTGTTGTCATTTTGGTATGTGGGTTGATATTTTAATGTTCTGATTTTGATTACGAAAGTATGTAGGTGACAATATTAAGGCAATTGTTTAAAATTGTGTGACAAAGTTCTCATATAGCTTAAATTGTTCTTATTTTGTTGTAATTTTGTTCATAGGAAAAAGAAGGAGGTGGATGGCCATGGATCACCGAGACAGTTGTTCAACTTGATTGGTATGTTAACGGAGTCTCAAAAGAAGGATGTGGAGGACATCGGCTTTGGTGGCCTATTGAAGTTAAAAACGCATGCGTTTTATCATCAAATGGTTGATTGGTTGCTACGTAAATATGATCCTAGCTCCAGATGTTCCTCTTTAATAGGCACGTCCAGTTTGTCCTAACGAAGCACGATGTCCACGACGCCTTCATGTTACCTTGTACTGAAATACAGATTGAGGCGAAGACCGATCAGGATTTGGCCAAGATTTGGCGTGACCGTTTCAAGTTGTCCAAAAACGATGAGTTGTCATTTGAGGCTGTGAGGCAGGAGATGTTGGGGCTGCCTGATGGAGGGGCTGAGTTCAAAAGGTTGTTTGTGGTGTTTGCTATGGGGACATTCTTGGCACCTACTGTGCACAACCGTATCGACTTTCGCCCGGTGAAAGCTGTGGAGGATGTGACGACATTGCTCAGTTGGAGTGGTGTTCGTTGGTGCTACTCCGTCTGAACGCAACAGTGGATTCGTGGAGGACACACGACACCAAAAACGTCGGCGGTTGTCTGATGTTCCTGCAGATGATGTACTTCCACCGCTTGACGTGGTGGGGCTTGCCGGAGAAGACTAGTCTACCACTGGTCCAACATTGGACGTACGAGCGTTTGAAGGAGAGAATGGCCCAGGAGGTCGCAGCATACCCTCATCATCACGGATTCAGGATCGGCATTTGGGAGCTTCAGACGTATCTAGTATCAAGGCACCAGGCGAAGAGGCTTTACCGTAGGCCAACTGAAAATGAACCAGCATCGAGGAACCCTCCGTTGCGGTTTGTCCAGCTACCACTACCAGACGGAGTTCCGATAAATGAGGAGTTGCAGGCCTCGTTCTATGATGTACGGTGCTCTCTACACCTTTGGCAGATTTGTTACCATATTGTTTATAGATTTCTCTGTAATGTTTATCAGTTAGATCAATATGTGACCATTTAAAACCACTGCTGACATTTTTGAATTTTGTATAGGTCCGCGTCCGTAATTGGATGACAACAAGGAGGAATCTTTCTGTGGTTAATGTTATGCACAAGAGCCTGATGCGGTTGTTAGGAGTCCAGGAGGAGGTTGGTGTGGATCTTCAGTCAAGTGAGATGACTAGTGGAGCTTCAGGCTCGCAATCACAGGGATCCTTTACACAAGCGTTGGCCAATCCAGAGTTTGTTGCAGCCTGGAATGCTCTCGGAGAAAAGTTGGATGCCCTGATTGATGTGGAAATGGTGCATTGTAGACACCTCATTTCTGCACCTCCCGCAAACCACCCGGTGATGATTGGGCCGCATGTTTGGTACGCGGAACGATTTGTGACAGTTCGTAAGTTTATCGTCAAGTGATCGCTCAAACATTTATGTCTACCTCTTAAATGTCATCTGCGTGCCAATACGGTCGTTTTGGCAGTAATTAGAGTACATTTGGAGTCCGGGCCTAAAACCGTCTTCATTTTATGACAACCATTAAAATGCCGAGTCGGAATGTTCTGGAATGTTCTGGATGTTTCTATTCCATATTTTATAAATCTTTCATAAATCTTTTAATCTTTGGTAAACAATTTCCCGTAATATTCACACAAAATATTAAGGAAAACCAAATTATTCCGTTATTCCATAAATTAAACACGGAAATCTTTCTTCCGCAGGAGGAAACCACTTGGGAATAGACGCAGCAGGTGCTGCGCCTCTTCCAAGGGACGCAGTTCCTGCTGCGCCTCTTCCCAAGTCATTTTCTGCGTATTTTTCATATCTTTTTCATATCTTTTCGAGATTCACTTCCAAAGTCTCTCCGAAAACCCTACTTCCTCCACGTGATTAGTATAAATAGAGACCTTCGGTCTCACATATTTCTCACGCGAGTGTCCGCCCTTCTCTTCTCCCTTTGCATTCTAGACCACGTTCTTACTTTTTGGCGTCTACGTGCTTGAACATTCGACCACGTAAGCTCGGATCCTTCTGAGTACCAGCCTCGTTTTGCATGACCGACCAATTTGACCAACTCCACATCAATCAACTTTAATCAATCTGTTTTAATTTCTCTTACGAGGGCACTTTCGTCTACATTCGAGTCGAGCATCACTAAACGTATACTTAGTTCATCTCGTTTCGTCAAACATGTAAGTCTGAGGGTGTAAATATCTCTTTTATTTATTATTGTTTATTTATTGTAATCATATTGTAAGATTTATGTCGAAAATACAATTAAAATCGATTTGTAAAACCCTATTTAAAACCCTTTTTACGGATTATCAGAGGACAACCGTCGAGAAAGGACGCAGCAACTGCTGCGCCTCTTCGAAGGGACGCAGTACCTGCTGTGCCTCTTCGTGAGGTTGCCGCAGTTCCTTCTTCCTTTCTTCTTCCTTCGTCCTCTGTTAATTTCGTCTCTTGTTTTCTTTCGTCTTTTCTTATTTAAATATGATAATATTAACATGTAAATAGTTCATCATTAATAATTCATTCATCATAAATCCCGACTTAAATCCCTTATAATTCATATTTGCGGGTTTTCGTCATTAAAGTCAATCCGGATTTTAGAGATTCGATTCATCCATATTGAGTTTATGGACTTCATTCTTTGATATATTCCCATCTGTTATTTATCATCACCATCGTTAATTCGTCATTAGTAACTTGTTTAGCTTAATTAATTTTGTTTAGTTTGTTAATTTGTAAATAATCTTATTAATCTTGTAATAATTCGTATTATTCGTTTTCATCCATGTTTTATTGCTCTTATGACCATTAATCACATGTAAATAATATATTAATCACTTTCATCCGAGTAAATAATTCTAATCAATCATTAAATTCACCAACGAATGTTAACGGCTTGCAATTCTGGCTTCACAGCCAGAACTGAGCCAAGGAACGGACGCAGCAACTGCTGCGCCTCTTCCAAGGGACGCAACTCTGCTGCGCCTGTTCCTGGTTGATTTCTGTCTCTGAACTCCCGTGTTGCCTTAACCCTAGTTTATTAATTACGTATTAATTAACTATTAGTCGTATTATCGCTCCTAATTTCTGTCCATTAATTCATTTATTTATTCTTTCTCAAATTATCCGTTTTAGATGTATTTTCAACATTAATCATCAAATCCGATGTAATTATTGTAATTTTCATTATTGTATTTTTTCTTCGTTGTTTTTTTATTGTATTTCTTTATTATTGCTTGTATGCCTTCACATATAATCGAATATAAATCTCTACTTTGACCCAATTGTATGATAAATTACATGTTTCACCGACTTAGTTTAATTCTTCACATGTTAGGACTAATCTAATGGATGTTGCATTGCATGCATATAATCGACAATATATCGAGTATGAATAATTTCCCTAATCATTAGTAGAGGCCGCTATCGAGGCGGGCGGGATTAGGTGTTCGATCAAAAGAGCTTCCTAATACGTACCCTCACCCCTTACTCCCGGATCTCTCGTGAACATCCGTGTTCATTGGCATCCACGAGAGTCATTCTAGACATAGAATGCTAAGGGTAACGAGTTCTTGGTGTCTATGTCACTACTTTGTGTCTTGACATGGCACGAGGTATTCGAACGGTTTCCAATTTTCCACAATAAATTGGTGGCGACTCCACAAATGCAAACGCTTGTTTCCCAAGCGCCCCCGCGGGCCCATTGTCCACAGTTTGGCGACTCCGCTGGGGATAATACACTTACGTGTAGCCAAAAGGGTGAAACTTGAACAAGGTTAGATAAATAGTTTGTACAAGATAATTGTCGGGTTTTCATAACTCGGTCTTCCTAGATCGTTTCACTCGGCCTTCCTAGGCCCAACCCAACCCATTCGACCAATCGTCCCGTCTAAACGGTCCTAATTCTTATTTGGGCCTAAGGATGAATAGCGATTGACGTCATCCATACCATGGTGCTTACTCTTGTTTGTATCAAGGACTTTCACTACTTGAGGAAATGGACTAGGAATCGGCCTTACTCTTGTTTGGTACGAGCCTCTCCACAGACTTCGGGTTTGATTGTTCGGTATGGCAACCCACCCTTTAAACCAAAACCCATTTAAATGCACTCAGCATCCCGTTATAATGCTTGTATATTGTTTGTACCATACGTGATCACCCTTTTTCTAAACAAAACCATGACGATTTTTGTAAAATTCAAAATCCTTCTTTAACATGTAAAATTTCGAAACTTGGGCCTAATACTAGCGCAAAACAAGCCGAAACTCTGTCCAATTGTCGAGTCAAAATTCGGGCCTCAAAACCCATTTCAAAACCTCACTTCGAGTCCACTCCTACAACTACACTAAAGTTGACTAGGACCAACATTTTTCAAACTTTGTCATTTCCTCAAAGCTCACTGGCACAAGTGGCACACTCCCACTTCACGAGTCAAAACATTTCTTTTCGAGTAAGTGTGCTAGAGTGGTCGATCGTGTTTTGATTCATCGTCGATCTCTTATCCAGTTTCCAAGATGCCTGAAACAAGCGACGTGAACTTCAATCAACTCCAGGATAGTAATGATCAAATCCTAACCGCGCTAGCTCGTCTCCAAGTTACTCAAGACCAAGTGTATGATCGCCTTGACACCATCGAGGGCCGAATATATGCCATGGAAACGAGGATGCCTCCTCGAGAAAGTGAAATAGCCGATGACTTCGTGAATGACTTTAGGGATGAAAACCCTCCCATGGGTATGACTGCAGCTGAGAAACGACTCCAATACTTAGAGGAGCAATTGATGTATCTTAAAGGGGATGACATTTATAGGGAGAATAACCGCAAATATGAGGCCGTGAGTTCCAAGTTGCCAACCAACTTCAACATGACGGATATCCCTGAATTCAAGGGGCATGAAAACCCTTTGAACCATATCCGTGCCTTCAAGGATTACATGTCTATCAAAGGCATTAAACCCGAGATGTTCTTAAGGATCTTTCCTTCATCTCTTGACACCATCCCAAAACAATGGTTCTACTCACTAGATCACAAGAAAATCGTCACTTGGGACGATGCCGCAATCGAGTTCGCTAAACAATATGCGGATAATGCTGAAATCCAGGTCAACATGCACACTTTAGAGGTTCTTACCCAAAAGGACAAAGAAGGTTTCACCGATTTCCTAAGTCGGTGGAGGAAGACTAGTACTCAACTTGTTCAACGTCCGGATGAGGCTACCCTTGTGGAGAAATTCGTGGACAACCTAAAGCCCATCTATGCAAATCATTTGAGGTATCAAAACATCAAGACTTTCAAAGATTTGACCGTACTAGGGAGAAGGATCGAAGATGACATTCGTAAAGGCCTCTTGTCCAAAACGATAGGTCGTAGATATCAAGGCTCAACAAGTCGTTCTTACGGCTCCTTTAGCAAGACTGATGAAGTTAACCTCCTTGAGCCATCTAAGAAGAGTACCCCTCCAAGGAAATTCACAAATCTAGGGGACACGTATTCCAACGCCCTGAAAAGGTTGATAAAGCTAGGCAAACTTCAACCCATAGGCCCTACGCCTGAACCAGAAAAGAAATCCAAGTTCTGGGATGAGAATTCGTACTGCGAATACCATAGAGGTAAGGGACATGATACATAGAAATGCTACAAATTGAAAAATGTACTTCAAGACATGATTGAAGACGGTCGCCTACCAATACCACCTGGAGGTAAGCCTAACAACACTAAGAATCCTCTTGGAGTTCTAGTGATTACAAATGAAGAATCTACCCTAGATTTTTCATATCTCATTTCCCCATTCGAGGATGAAGTTCATGCAATAGATAATGAAGGGAACTACTCTACCATTTCCCCAACCATCATTGATTTCATCGCATGGGCAAAAAGCGTGGATAGGCAAGTCAAAGAACTAGAGAGTGTCGTAGCAACCTTACGTGGCCCCAACGCCACATCTAAAGAATGTGCACCACTAGTTTTCTCTCAAAACACTACAATGCAAGAAGTAGTAGCCATGGTTGATGAACTAGTCGACCAAATTATCCAATTAGAAGCAGAAATCATAAGAATGAGGGAACTTGCCACTATCAATGGAATATGGGCCGACAATGACGAAGATCTGTATCTCACTGAACACTACTTAGTCAAAGTCAGTGAAGAAATAGTCCAGAATTGTGAAGATCAAGATGTAGATCACCTCACTCGTTCAGGGCGCCCATACCAAAATACTCCTCAAAATGGTCCCATAGCAAACGGTCCAACCAATGTAGTGGTACCAAATGATAATGAAGAATGTTCTACCGACCATTTACTAAAGCAACTACAAAAGACAAAGGCTGATCTTTCAGTCTGACAACTAGTGTCAAGCTCATTCCCATATCGCCAAGCTTTGGCCAAACTAAATGTGGCACATAACTCCACACCCGACGACGTGGTCAACTTGGTCTTCCAAGAATCACCAAAGCTAAGTAATCCTATTGCTTTCTCGGATGAGGATTTGCCACCCTTCGGTGCTAGTCATAACTTGGCTCTTTATATCACCGTCATTTACTTAAAGAAGAATGTGCCAATGACCTTGGTAGATGATGGCTCCGCGGTCAATGTCATACCCTTGAAAACGGCGTATAAATTGGGCATGAAAGAATCAGATTGGACTCCTACCAATCAAGGTGTTCGCGCATATGATGGTACACGACGAAAGGTGGTGGGACTTGTCGACCTAACCATAGCCACAGGGCCGATTGAGCGAAAGGTCAATTTTCAAATAGTAGACATTGAGGCATCCTTCAACATACTTCTGGGAAGACCCTTGATTCACGCTTCCAAAGCGATAACATCCACACTCCACCAGAAAATCAAAATCCCACTAAATGATAAGGTGGTGACGATCACTTCGTCGCCCATCAAGGCAATCATCGAAAAGAAGTCAAGCGATCAAGTCCTTGCAGATCCAGTACACGAGCTTGGGGGCTTCCATGTCATAAACGTCATAGAGAGTGAATTGGCACCATTATACTTCGATCCTTACTCTAACCTAGTGGTCAACCACATACTCAAAACCCAGGGATACTTCCCGGGAATGCCTTTGAATCCAATCCGAAGGAGCACCATTTCCCCCTACAAGGAGGGTAATTCACAAAAAATACCCCTTGGATTAGGATACAAACCCACCAAAGAGGAAGTTCTCGAGATGCTCGCTCAATCTCAAAACCGTAAGAATGTGGGAATCCAAATGCAACCCTATCTCCCTACCCTAAATGGATACTTCGTTAGGGAAGGAAGTCAAGAATTCTTTCACGGATTTCCCGAACCTTGGCATTATCTCGAAAGGAAGCTAGCCGAAATCGAGATCTTTCACGATTGCTACTTCATTCCTCCAGAAACGGTTCTTACCGTCAAGACTCGTCAAGCATCTTGCCTAGACGAATAAGACCTGAGTCTACTATTTGGACAAGATCGATTTGTTAGAGCCGCGCAGGACGAGATCATTACTATGATACTTTAAGACGATCACTTCAACCCTACCGCGTTAATCACAGAAATCAACACCAATCAGCAGAAAGGATGGAGAAAATCGATCAAGTGGACAAACAATCAAGCAAGACTCTTCAAGCTCACTACTGGAGAAGGAGAGATGTTCAAAGGAGAACCATAAGACGATGAATTCGAGTCAGAGTCAGAGTCGGAGTCAGAGTCAGAGTCAGAGTCTAGAGAAGTTCCTAGAGAGTCTCCTCTTGTCGTCATTCCCACTCCCCTCGTTTCTCCTAGCCTAGTATCTAATAACAACAGTAGTTCGGGAAATGTCCCAACCGCTGTCCCTTTGCCGCCACTGACCACAGATCAGATGGCTTCTTTGTTTCAACTTTTCTCAAATCTTAATATGAATAAATCAGGTTCTGCTTACTCTTCGTGTTATCTTGAATGCAATTCTGTTTACGATGATGATGAGGATGACCCAGACCCTGACTCAATCGAGATACCTCCCTACATAGCCAAAGAAATACTACAAGAGGGGGAAGGGGGACCCGTGATAGAAGATACTGAACCCATCAACGTAGGAATTGAACTAGAACCCCAAGAACTTAGAATAGGGACAACCCTGAGCCCCACTGAAAGGGCCAATTTCATAGACCTCCTACACGAGTTCAAAGACGTTTTTGCTTGGTCCTACAAAGATATGCCAGGGATCGACAGGGAGATTACGGAGCATAGAATCCCAGTCAAACCAGGGTTCAAACCCGTGAAACAGAAGCTTCGACGAATGAGGACAGAATGGGCTCTCAAGATCAAAGAAGAAGTCGATAAACAGTTCAAAGCCGGGTTCATCAAAGTTTCCGAGTACTCAGACTGGGTAGCTAACATAGTACCCGTACCCAAAAAGGATGGGAGAATTCGTGTTTCTGTTGACTTTAGAGACTTAAACAAAGCAAGCCCTAAGGATGACTTTCCTCTACCACATATCGACATATTAGTGGATAATACAGCGGATCACGCGTTGCTATCCTTCATGGATGGATACGCGGGATATAACCAGATCAAGATGGCCTTAGAGGACATGCATAATTCCGCCTTCGTCACTCAATGGGGGAACCTACTGCTACACGGTCATGCCGTTTGGGTTAATCAACGCTGGAGCTACATACCAACGCACCGCAACTACGCTCTTACACGACATGATGCATAAAGAAGTTAAGGTATACGTAGATGACATGATTGTCAAGTCCAAGGAAAGAGAGGGACGTATTGCGAACCCTCGCAAATTCTTCTCGAGGCTACGGAAGTACAATATGAGGCTCAATCCTCAGAAATGCGCATTCAGAGTGACATCTGGAAAACTCCTGGGATACGTGGTTAGCCAACGAGGAATAGAAATTGACCCTTCAAATATCAAAGCTTTAATCGAAATGCCGCAACCTCAAATAGAGAAAGAAGTTAGGGGATTCCTAGGTAAGGTACAATACATCAGTCGATTCATATCGACTCTCACCATGATCTGCGAACCCATATTCAAGAAGTTAAAGAAAATAGATCACACCATATGGGATGATGATTGTCAGAAGGCTTTCGACCGAATCAAGGAAATACTAGCCAAACCGCCAGTGCTCATGCCACCCCAACGAGATCAACCTCTTGGTTTATATCTCACGGTAACTGAAACGGCCATGGGCGCCATGCTAGCTCAAACCGTAGGAAAAGAAGAAAGAGCCATCTACTACCTTAGTAAGAAGTTCTTGGAGTACGAGTGCAAATACACACCACTCGAGAAGACATGCCTCGCTCTTGTGTGGGCAACGAAGAAGCTACGCCATTACATGCTTAGCTACTCGGTCAAAATATTCTCCAAAGTGGATCCTGTCAAATACCTCTTCGAGAAACCCGTTCTCAATAGACGTCTAGCGAGATGGACTTTGATGCTCTCTGAGCTCGATCTCAAATATGTGCCTTTGAAAGTCATAAAGGGGCGCGCCGTTGCAGAATTCTTCGCAGAGAATCCCATCAATGATACACAAACGACAGACACGTGGTCATTTTCGGACGAGGATATACTCCAAACAGATGTAGACTCCTGGGACCTCTATTTTGATGGAGCATCGAACTTGAGAGGATTTGGAATAGGAGTATTGCTCATTTCTCCTGAAGGCGAGCATACACCAATCTCTGTCAAACTCGACTTCGAGGTGACAAATAACGCTATGAGAATCGGCTTTGTCTCATTGGATTGCAAGCGGCAGTAAGTTTAGGCATCAAGAATCTTCGAGTACATGGGGATTCCTCTTTGATCATTAACCAAGTTACGGGATCTGGGAAAATCCGAAGCGAAAGCTTGGCACCTTATCAAGCCAGAATAGACCAAGTAGCCCAATTCTTCGATCAAGTAACCTACTTATATCTACCTCGAGAAGAAAATCAATTTGCGGATGCTCTTGCAAAACTCGCATCTTTGATTAACATGCCGGATAGTATGGTAAAAATGCCTTTATGCATCGAACGACGATCAGAGCCAGCTTATGTGCACCAAATTACCGATGAAGAGGAAATTACGGAAGAGCCTTGGTTCCAAGCAATCCTAAACTTCAAACTCAACGGCACCTATCCACCAGAAATGGACAAAAGGGGACAACGCGCTATCCGTTTGCTAGCTTCCCAATACGTCCTCATGCAAGGAGAGCTATACAAAAGAACACCTCTTGGTGTAATCCTGCGTTGTCTTGATCATTCACAGGCACGAAAAGTAATGGAAGAAGTCCATGATGGAGAATGTGGCCCTCACATGAGTGGACCTATGATGGCAAAGAAAATCACGCATTTAGGATATTATTGGACCACGATGGAATCTGATTGCATCAAATACGTGAGACATTGCCATAATTGCCAGATCTTCGGGAATGTGCAACATGTCCCTCCTTCATTGCTTTACACCATGACATCTCCCTGGCCATTTTCTGCTTGGGGAATTGACATCGTAGGCAAGATCACTCCAGCCGGAACAGGAGGTCACTGTTTCATCATAGTAGCAATAGATTATTTTACCAAGTGGGTAGAAGCGGCTTCCTACACCAGTCTTACAGCCAAGAACGTGGCAAAGTTTATACAAACCAATATCATCTGTCGATATGGTTGCCCACATGAGATCATCAGTGACAATGGATCACATTTACAAGCTGAGACTGAACAATTGCTAGCCAAGTACAAAATCAAGCATCACCACTACTCGCCATATAGACCACAAACCAATGGCGCGGTAGAGGCAGCAAACAAAAACGTTGTCACAATTCTCAAGAAAATGATTGACAACTATAGAGACTGGCCAAGCAAGATACCCTTTGCCTTATGGGGATACCGTACATCAGTTAGGATGCCCACTGGGGCTACTCCTTTCTATTTGACCTACGGCATGGAAGCCGTATAACCAGTCGAGCTAGAAATACCATCCTTGCGTATTTTACTCGAAAGTCAAATACCCAAAGCCGAGTGGAAAAGGGATAGATATGAAGAACTCATCCTCCTGGATGAACGAAGGTTACGTGCATTACATAATGTGCAGACATATCAGGCGCGTATCAAACGAGCCTTCAACAAAAGGGTTAAGCCAAGGAACATCAAAGAAGGAAATTTGGTCCTCAAATCCATTAGGGCTCTTTTACCTGTCGATCCACGCGGAAAATTCAAACCTAATTGGGCCGGGCCATTCCTAGTCAAGTCCATATTTCCAGGAGGTGCGGTTAGGATCACAGACCTAGACGAGAACGGATTTACCAACCCAACAAACCTTGACCAATTAAAACGTTACTATGCCTAGAATAGGAGCAAAAACGCGCCTCGCGTAACCTCACGTGTCGCTCTTGTGGCACGAAATAAACGGCCCCTGGCCAAGCTAAATCATACTAATGTCATCTTGCTCTTTAATTTTGACAATTTGTCATTCTCATATCATCAAATAAACTAAATTGCATTTTCAGAGTAAGTGAAGCACATGCTTATTTTCTAAAGTTCATTACAAGCTCTTGCTTAGAACAATTATTCTTTTACATATACTCGAACTACGCACAAGGGTTTGATTTCATTTTTTTTGAATACGTAGGCACTCCTTCACGGGATACAACCCACTTAATCGCTTTAAATGTAAATAGAAGGACATTTGCGAATGCATTTGAAATTCGACAAGAATAATGAAAGAAAATCACAACGGTTTCATAACCAATCAACCTCTTTTATTTCATTCATAATAATAGTACGTTACATAATAAAATCATAATAAAAATAAATAGGCTAGGATTCTAAAAACCCACCTTCTTATTACAATAATAATAATAATAAATAATAATAAAAGACATAGGCTATTCTTCCATTTTCCCTTTGCCTTTGTCATTCTTATCATACTTCTTGTCGCGACCTCGAGCCGGAAGCTCCTGCGCCACTTCCGACCTAATCACCAATGGTCTCTCTCGTGGTCTCACTTTGCCATTCTTGCCAACAACCATCTCGACGGCAGGAGAAGTCTTCGGTTTCTTCGAAGGATGAACAACTCGAAACCCGGATTCTTCCTCTCCCTCGGTCAGATGCTTCTCCTTCTCCTTTTCCACCTCGCGAACCTTGTAGTCAACAGGTTCACGCTTCCTCAGTCTCCCGCGTTCCTCCGGAGTAGCAGCTTTCCTCCACCGCATATAGGAATCCGACAGCCATAGAGCACTGACAGAAGAATTCAAGAACCAAATGTTCCTCTGAGCCCACTTGATGGCCCACTCTCTTCGACTCTCCGTAGTAAGCGTCGCGGCAGTCTGCGGGACAGTGTCAAGCTTCGGGATCATCTGCTTCAATCCAACCTACCTCATCAACCTCTCCGGGAAGATGCATATCATAAATTCCAAGCCGGGAATGCGAACAGCTCGGGTAGAATACAGGGAAGATACTCCAGTGACAGATTTGAGGTGCCACCATGGTACAATCCATCTAATTAAAGGGCCATCTTCACTTTTCAACTTGTTTTCCCAGTAGTTGCACACTCGAGTGAAGTCCACCATGTAAAGCCTGGTCCTCATTGCAATCGAGCGAGCATGATAAGAAGGAACATTAGCTGGGGGCTCGATCAATCGAAGACGCTCCATAAGCCAGACCTACCAAAAGCGGGTATTAGAAACAAAAACGAAAAAAAAAAAGAAAAAAACGAAAAGAAGAAAAAAGAAAAACGAAAAACGAAAAAAGGAAAAAAAGAAAAATATTCTTTTACCTGCAAAATAATGGGACTTCCCAAATAAGGTAGGTCACGATTAGCTTTCCTGTTATCCAAGCCCAATAGGATCTCTCCTAAACACAGACAAGTTGGGCTCCTGCGCAGCTCCATTTGCTCAATCAGGCTCAAAAGACGAGGGTCGTCCCTCATTTCCTCATCAACATGCCCTTGAAGGACATATACATGTAATAGGCAGAACCCGAATGCCCTTCGCCTTGAAACATAAGAAACAGTAGGATCAGCCCTATTGATGAAGCGATCGACGAAATCCAACATTCGCACTCCTTTAGAAGTCACGAGACGGTCAACATCAACTCTGGCCAATCCAAGCAAGTCTCTAAACTTGTTCTTATACCCTTGAGAAGTGGAGGGAATAGCAGGCAAATGTTCCGGATCCCAACCACCAATCACAACAATCTCCTCAGGAAATGGGCAAATGTCTCCTCCAGGGATGGCAAATACGTGATAATTCGGATCCCAATAGTCAAGACAAGCATCCAGAAACGGTTTGACTACCTTGATCAACTTCAAGCTCAAAAGTGCTCCAAAATTATAAGCACCCATGTCATACTTCTCCACACTAGAGAACTCATTCGTCCATTCTTTTAGACGAATCTCAAGAGTATTCATGATGTAGGCTTATTTTGGGAGTTTTGTGTAATAAGACGAAGAAAGCCGAAAGAATTATGTGAATAAAACCTCCCTCGACGTCTCTATTTATACTAAAAGTTGTTTCCTAAAATCCGTCAGAACAGGCGCACTAGGGAACAGGCGCAACAAGTGCTGCGCCTCTTCGAAGGGACGCAGCTCTTGCTGCGCCTCTTCCTCAGCTCTTTTTCTGTAATTTCCCGCGTTGGATCTTTCCTAAATTCCTCAACGAATAATTTCCTATTCATACGGGTTATTATTTTGGTAAATACGTCGAGTTACCATATTTCGTGTTTCTTAATTTCACGGGCACGCATCTCGAGACGATATTGACATTTTCGTCATTTTAGCACACTTATACAATTCTTTTTAATTTTCTTGTTTTTGGGGAATCATTTCATCAATTTAATTTAATTTATTATTTTTTACATTTTGGTATTTAATTTCATTATATCATTTTTCGAACTTTACCTCTTTTCCTTTTGGGGAAATCATTTCACTCTCCACTTCAAACTTATATGTTTTTTTTTTTTAGGGGGTAACCCTCCCTAAAGTCCGGTCATTTCCGACCAAATTTTTGAATTTCTGGTCATTTTTTGCATTTTTCCGAGTCATTGTTTTGCGCTAATTTAGGCCATATGTACAAATACATGTTCTATATGATTTCTGTGTAAATTTCGGCAGCATAACGGCGTAAACCGTCATCTACCAAACCTGTTCAAAGCTAACCTGCAGGTACAAACAAAGCAACCCAGCAGCAAAGGCACTCAGGCCGTCATATACACGATCAAAAAGGGATATGTACACCAAACTGGGGGCTCGAGCCCCAAAACCAAATCCAAATGTCCGAAAATGTACAAATGTACAAAAATACAGCCAAAAACAAGAAACAAATAAAGCTAAAAGCCCGAGCCCATAAGAGAATCCACTCGATCGAGTGGTTTAAAACTACTCGATCGAGCAAACTCAAGCTCAAACCACTCGATCGAGTGAAATAACCACTCGATCGAGTAAACACTAAAATGCAACTGTTCGATCGACTAAGGAAAGTACTCGATCGACTTATTAATTGATCTAAAACCACTCGATCGACTAGTAAAGTACTCGATCGAGTGAAATCTAACTTCAGCAGCTCACAATCTCGTTAGTTCAGCTTTGACTTGATTATTTAGCTCCCGAAATGGCTTCACGCATCCCAAGACAGCTATATTTCCGCTCAAAATTCACTCTTCCTCCAAATGCATGCAAACGGACGATAAAAGGCTCGATTTCACTACTTTCTGGTCCATTCCTGCAAATAGGACAAAACAAACCAAAGTAGCATATTCGGGGCATTTCGTAGCATAAAACTACGATAATAGCATAGAAATACGTGCATAAAAGGCCTAAAAAGACTATATAAAAAGCACGTATCAAAGCTACTGCTCGTCGCCGTCTAACTCAGCAACTCTCGCCTCGAGAGCACCAACCTCGGCGTCACGAACCTCGAGCTCCCTCAGCAGGCGAGCCGTCTCCTCTCGGGACTGGGCAAGCTCGCGCTCCCTCTGCAAACGACAAAACTGACTCATGTCAATCATCTCAAGCATAAAGGAAGATTAGAAAACTCAGAAATGAAGTAAACGGAAGGTTCATACCTGACGTCCTCGGCCACCAGCAAGTGCCTCGACGGCAGTAGCCCGCAGCGGGTTGGCTACCCTCCACAAAGCCACGAACCGGGATGGCGCGACCTGCATTTCAAAAGGAAAATGTTTAGCAATTGAGCAAACTCGAGCAAATGTGTTCTTACACGAAATCATATAAATAAGAAGACTCACCCTCGGGATCAGATGCTGCCAATCGTCCAGGCCAGCATCTCTCACCGCCACGTCAAAGTCACGTAGCTCGGAGACCGTCGTCATCCCCGTCGTGTCGCTGTACTCAAGGGTCTCGGGGTACTCTGGGGGCTCGATGCCCACCGCCTAGACCTCTTGCAAAGTCAGATGATTTCGTTAACCGATGATATTTCATCGTATGCTCGAACAATCAAAAATGAAAGAGGGCAAAGCACTTACCACAACCGGCCAGTACGCCAACCTCTCATAGAGGAACGCCGAGTAGTCCTCGCCAGGAAGGAGGAGGGCGTCGCCACCGACGCCAGCCAGGTCAGCCTCCCTCTCAGCCTTAGAAGGCTCCCTAAACATCGTCCGAGGAGGATCGATGGGAACCGTCAAGACATCCCGAGAGCACTGCCGAGCCAAGCGCTCACCCAAGTACCACACAGGACCCATCGACGTCCTCAGCAGTAGCCGACTCGAGCTCTTAGGTCGAAGGACCTCAGCCACGAAAGGAGGAGCGCCAGCGTACTCCTCCCAAGGCCTAGGCACCCACTAGAAAAGCAAACGAAGGGTCATTCTTATGATCAGTTCCAAAAGTAAGAGAAAGAAAACACAGTCGAATGTAAGATAAAATACTCACACCGTCCAGCTGAAGTGCGTTCGCTTCCCGCCGACAAACGTCGTGGAAGGAACGCCGACTCCTCGTGCGGCACATCACCTAATCCCTCACAACGGGATAGGCCTTCTCCACCGGCTCCGTCCTCTTGGGCGCGAGGCCCGGAAAGTAGGAGTACACCCACGCATGTAAATCAAGATAATCAGCAACGATCTTTCGTGATTTGATAAAGAAAAAGAAATGATCTTTCATGAGAAGAAGTGAAGGTTCATACCTCCAACAACAGTCCAGGGCCGACAGCAGCAGGAGAAGTCCCCTTCTCCATCAACTCCGGACGAAACATGGCTCTCATGAAGCGGATGAGGACCGCAAAACCAGCAGTGACCCTGTCCCAACGGCCTAGGGAGCTCAGGTCAGAAAGTAAGGGAAGAAGCTTCGTCGAAAGCCTCTCTCCCTTGTCTCCGAGGTAAATCGAAGACAGAAAAGACCAGAGCCACAAGCGGACTCTCTGCTCTGCAGTGCAGGGAGGAGGAGTCGTCTCCCTCCCCTCGATCACCACCAACGCTGGGGTCTTCCCCGCGAAGTAGTCCCGCACGTAAGAACTAGGCACCAAGCCAGGTACCGCAGCCGCTTTCGGCGCCAAGTTCCAGCCGATCAACCTCCTAGCCTCCACCGAGTCAACCCTCATGGCCATCTCTGGCCACTCCACAGCCTCAGTCCCATACGGCAGACCATAAATCATGCCGTAGTCCTCCAACGTGACCCCCACCTCACCAAAAGGTATGTGAAACGTGGAGGTCGTGTCCCAAAACCGGTCCAAGAACGCTCGGACGAGACTGAGGTTAGCCCGAAGCTTCCTCCTCGCAATATCCATCCAGGCCTGTACCAAGGCGCCAAACGCTCCTCGCTCGATCATGGCTCGCTCCTCAGCCGACAGCCTCTCGTAGCACCCCATCGCCGTCGTGTAGCCCGAGAACGACCTGATACTCCCAGCCTCCTATGTTGATTTGAAACAAAAGCTATCTTTAGCTCAAATGAAGAAGAAAAGGAATGACAAACAGAAATGAAAGAAGATGAATGAACAGTGATGAATCCTATTTACCAAGCTCTTCACCGTCCTGTAGGACAGGTGACCCTCCGCAGCCCAAAGAAGGTGCCTACTGTCCCAAGTCTCAGCCCACGCAGGTGCTCCCCTCAGCTGGCAACCACCTCGTCCAACGTTGGCCCGTCTCGGGGCCTCCTCCTCCTCAGCAGCCTCCTCCTCTAGGACCTCGTCCTCAGCAGCCGTCACCGCAGCGGTGAAAGCCTCCTCCAACGCCTCCTCAAGTGCCTGAGAAGGGTCAAAAACAGTGTCCACGTCCATGGGAGTCCTCCAAGACGTAGAAGCCTCGTCACCTGCAAAATTAAAGTAAATTTAGGCCGCGTCAAGTGACGACAAGCCTTGATTAGGGGATTTTCGAGTTTTCGGAGCTCCGAAATCGCTCTTTTCTCGCCATCTTTGGCAATTTTCAAACAAACCCCGTCCGCTCATGTGGTAATTTGGGTCAAGTTAAGCCTAAGTTGAAGCCTAGTCATGGTTTCGAGTCGAAATTTCGGCAGCATTTCGTTATAACGGCGATTATGCCCTAGAAAAGTGTCCTGAAAAAGCCGTCACAAACCAAAATTCCGTGATGGTAGGAAGTTTACCCATCATACAAGGATTCCAAATATCAAGTTTCGTCACAAATGGGCAATCCTAAGGCTATTTTCGAAGCAATTTACGGTTTAGCTGTGAAACCGTCTCAATTTCACTCAAATGCTCAAAACTCAACGAAAATTTGAAACAAATACATGGTTATGATCCTTATATTACCAATTAGCCATTCAAAAAGTCAATTTGGCAAGGCAGAATCATTTGGGGGAAAAGCCCCAAATTTTCGACTAATTAGGGTCGAAAACCCTAATTTTGTCGGTCTCATTTGATCAAATACGGAAGATAAATGCAAGATTGATATACATACCTCGATTAGTCATGGCAAATGCAAGCTTTTGGACCAAATTTTGACGTAAATTGTTGGAATTTGAGAGAGTAATTGAGATTTTATGTTTTGAATAAATGAAATGAAACCCTCTGTTTCATCGGGTTTTTATGCAAAATTGCCACGCCCAGGAAAAGACGCAGCAGGTGCTGTGCCTCTTCCAAGGGACGCAGCTCTTGCTGCGCCTCTTCCTCAGCTTCCCTTCATACGGATTTTCAAAAATTCGTTATGAGTTCGTTATTTTCGTGGGCCCATCTTTGGTGCGCCTTTTCCTTGATGCTATATCGCGTATTTGGTCCGTTTGACGTATATTCTTCACCCGGATCCACATCTTCCAAGCCAACATCAAATTATCGCCTTATTTTTTTTATCCAAGACCTAGCTTGTTACAACGAGCATCCCTCTTTGACAGGTGTTTCGACACGCCTTTATTCCGTTCCCCCAGCGAGAGTACACGGATAGACTTTCCCTCTCGAGACATGGAGATCAGTTCCCGATTAAGTTCCCCAACGAGAATTCACGACCGACAGTCACTTTCCTCTCGAGACATGGAGATCAACATCGACCCCAAATTCTTCTGAAGTTTGTTTGAAGCTGAACACAAGCAGATTTCTCCCAGCGGTTCCAGACTGTGTCCTGCTGTCTTCTCCCAATATCGCGTTTTGTTTTCCCTAGAGTTTCAAAGAATTTCAGGTATGGTCTCTTCTTATGGCTGGCGAGCCTCCTTACATAGTCTAATGGACTTTAAACGACCCTCCCCGATAGTCGACAGACTCTAAAATGTTCCCGACGACAGGTCCTTGGCTCAGACCCCTTGATCCGCCTTGCGTCGCCATAGTCGTTAGGTTGTAATCTTCGATTGACCTGATGGCTATACTTTGACTTTCGCCTTGTCCAAGCCTCAGTCAAAGTGGGGGCTCTGTATACACCTCATTTCTGCACCTCCCGCAAACCACCCGGTGATGATTGGGCCGCATGTTTGGTACGCGGAACGATTTGTGACAATTCGTAAGTTTATCGTCAAGTGATCGCTCAAACATTATGTCTACCTCTTAAATGTCATCTGCGTGCCAATACGGTCGTTTTGGCAGTAATTAGAGTACATTTGGAGTCCGGGCCTAAAACCGTCTTCATTTTCTGACAACCATTAAAATGCCGAGTCGGAATGTTCTTGAATGTTCCGGATGTTTCTATTCCATATTTTATAAATCTTTCCTAAATCTTTTAATCTTTGGTAAACAATTTCCCGTAATATTCACACAAAATATTAAGGAAAACCAAATTATTTCGTTATTCCATAAATTAAACACGGAAATCTTTCTTCCGCAGGAGGAAACCACTTAGGAATAGACGCAGCAGGTGCTGTGCCTCTTCCAAGGGACGCAGTTCCTGCTGCACCTCTTCCCAAGTCCTTTTCTGCGTATTTTTCGTATCTTTTTCATATCTTTTCGAGATTCACTTCCAAAGTCTCTCCGAAAACCCTACTTCCTCCACGTGATTAGTATAAATAGAGACCTTCGGTCTCACATATTTCTCACGCGAGTGTCCGCCCTTATCTTCCCCCTTTGCATTCTAGACCACGTTATTACTTTTTGGCGTCTACGTGCTTGAACATTCGACCACGTAAGCTCTGATCCTTCTGAGTACCAGCCTCGTTTTGCATGACCGACCAATTTGACCAACTCCACATCAATCAACTTTAATCAATCTGTTTTAATTCCTCTTACGAGGGCACTTTCGTCTACATTCGAGTCGAGCATCACTAAACGTATACTTAGTTTATCTCATTTCGCCAAACATGTAAGTCTGAGGGTGTAAATCTCTCTTTTATTTATTATTTATTATTGTTTATTTATTGTAATCATATTGTAAGATTTATGTCGAAAATACAATTAAAACCGATTTGTAAAACCCTTTGTTTAAAACCCTTTTTACGGATTATCAGAGGACAACCGTCGAGAAAGGACGCAGCAACTGTTGCGCCTCGTCGAAGGGACACAGTACTTGCTGCGCCTCTTCGTGAGGCTGCCGCAGTTCCTGCTTCCTTTCTTCTTCCTTCGTCCTCTGTTAATATTGTCTCTTGTTTTCTTTCGTCTTTTCTTATTTAAATATGATAATATTAACATGTAAATAGTTCATCATTAATAATTCATTCATCATAAATCCCGACTTAAATCCCTTATAATTCATATTTGCGGGTTTTCATCATTAAAGTCAATCCGGATTTTAGAGATTCGATTCATCCATATTGAGTTTCTGGACTTCATTCTTTGATATATTCCCATATGTTATTTATCGTCACCATCGTTAATTCGTCATTAGTAACTTGTTTAGATTAATTAATTTTGTTTAGTTTTTTAATTTGTAAATAATCTTATTAATCTTGTAATAATTCGTATTATTCGTTTTCATCCATGTTTTATTGCTCTTATGACCATTAATCACATGTAAATAATCTATTAATCACTTTCATCCGAGTAAATAATACTAATCAATCATTAAATTCACCAACGAATGTTAACGGCTTCCAATTCCGGCTTCACAGCCAGTACTGAGCCAAGAAACGGACGCAGCAACTGCTGCGCCTCTTCCAAGGGACGCAGCTCTGCTGCGCCTGTTCCTGGTGGTCTTATGACGACAAATTCCCGTATTATGTTGTTAGTTTCTATAGGTCAACATTGAATACATGTTCACATATTTCGCCATTATGTTAGCACGTAAAAGATGATCACAACTTATTTAGTGGTGGTCAGGAGGCCATCAAACGACCTATATTATGCAATGAAAGATGAATGTCCTATGAAATATTTTACACATTAGATTACATATTCTGTGAACATATTTTTCTATTATGTTATCAATTTATATATGGTGACATTTTGGGGAGGAAGAACTTAGATTAATGATTGATTGTCTTCTGTGATTTAAGGGAAATTCAACTTTGGATATAATGACAAATGAAATCCAAGTTTGGGTATAATGCTGAACATGTTCACATATATAGACATTATATTACCACTTAAAAGATGCTGCCAAATTGTGCGATGATGGTCATGTAATGACCTATATTTAACAGTTCATTAAAGTACATGTCCATCATTCTTAAAACATAATTTCAAAATGACAAATAAGAGACCACATGATTATTAAGCGCGCATAATTGTTACATTTAGCGGTGGTGCGATGTCGCTTGCACAAGGTCAAAATGTTACCATATCCTAATACGTTGACAGGAGCCTCTGAATTGGCGTGTAGGAATCGCCATTCATCGGTCCGTTTTCATTAGATTTATTCGATTTCTTCTTGTTACCGAGAGACCGTTTCTTCTTTTGGCTCCTGCCTTTCGTCGTACATCGGACGGGATCTAGAATTGCATGCCCTTCGCTTGTTTGAGTGTTCTGGTCAGCATCCATTGCAAGCTTTTGAAGTAGAGAGATTACTTCATCATTGGTCGTAGCACAGAAGTTCTCGACAATCTTGCTTCCCGGATATTCTGGCTCTTCGTTATCAGATTGTTGACATTTGTAAGCATTGAACGTCGCCAATTTATGGCCTCGTTTGCCGCACTTCGGCGCATGTCTGATGGGAGTAAACGGTTCCAAACCTTAGTGTGGAGGACGCGTATGATGTGACTGCATAACATGCCCATCACTTGATACTTCCGGCAAGTGCAGTCAGTTAGATGGTTCACACAATCATGAGTCACGCGATGGGATGATCCCTCATTGCCACCAGTGTGCACCCTATACACTAAAGTCGAGTCTTCGGATTGGACAATAGCTGCCCGGGTACCCATGGCAAGTCCAAACTCTATCTCAAACACACGAAACAGATGCAAAGTGTACATCTGTGACGCATGTTGTAAGAGGTACACTAGGGGGAACACGAAGGTCGGGGTCACTCTAATACAGTTGAATTCCTTGCGCTCCTCCTCTTCTCTCCATCTCCGGTTAGTCGTTTCAAATATACCAAAGAATTCGGTAACTGAAGTTGTTTTTGAGGCTTGGATACCCATTGCATGGTTTGTACTCTCACTCCTTTGGGAAGAAAGAATACCCGCTGAAAAGTGAAGATTATTGAGTGCGGTGCACTATTTTGTTCGTAGGTTGTACAGTCGATTGAACCATGGGTGGTTGTCGAGGCCATAATCTGTCGTCATAGTTCGCCATGTCGCTTCAAATTCAGTTTCATTAAAGCACCCGTTTAGGCATTTGTTGAACATATTCTGGAATGGCCTATCATGCTTTAAAGATCCAAAGTGAGAGATGGCATTTTATTGGATATGCCATTGGCATAGCCTGTGTCTGCTTTGTGGGTATACCTGCTCAGGACAGAAGACAATGTTACCATATCGAGGTTAGATGCATGTTCACAACTACATAATTGATTTTAATGTATATATAAGTTCTTCATGTGGTGACATATTATAAGTATCTATCAACAAATTCATCAGTATTATATGACATCATATATTGGATTATTGTTGACATTTGAATGACTAATCATGTCAAAAAAAAATGATAACATATAGTGACATATTAGAAATTTAACAATTGTGATCAGAAAATACCACTTCAACAGCATTTGTCATTGCCTTGTCTTGGTCAGTGAAGATGGATACAGGACGAAGGTCATCACCCATAGCTTCATTAAACACGTTGAACAACCATTGGAATGATTCTTCTTTCTCCTCCGATAGAAAAGCGCACCCAAACATGACATTGGACCAGTGGTTATTTATACCAACAAACGCACCGCATATAAGATTGTACCTGTTGGTGCGGTACGTTGTGTCGAATATTAGTACATCATGATACAATCGATAGTCCTCCCTCATCATCGAGTCACACCAGAAAAGATGACATAGTCTCCCTTCTTCATTGAATTGCACACGGATGAAGAACCCCGAATCCTCAGATTGTCTTCTAGTCAGAAGATTAATAAGTGTGGCTGTATCACCACCCTCAATCGATTTGATCTTCAACCTATGTACAAAATTGATATGATCTCTCTTCGAGTGTCCAACAAATACATCACTGCCCGCTGCAGCAGCTGCCACCTTGTACTGAACAGAGGGGGCGACGAATGCTTCTGTCATGGCCTTTATAGTCTCTGCCTCGGCATCGCTTATTCTCCGATCGGTGATGCTGTTGCCATTGCGTGGGAGTTAAAGCATGGTTGTGTTCAGTGATATGTTGCAGTACCTCCCACTGCCCATCCTCGTTTACTTGCAACCTCAGCCCAGCTTTGCATTCGCACCGAGTGATTGCAGCGTTCCTCAGATGGTTAGTGGCTACGTGGGGTAAACCATTCAGACCTAGCCTACTGTCATTCCCATGTTTTCCTTCACTTGAGCATACAAAGTATCTCTCGACTTCGGGTGTGCCAGGTCCGTTTGCTCTGCGAGAAGTTGCTTTTCTAATGCTGAAACCAACCGCCTGTGAGTGTTTACGGTACATCTCGTAGATCTCTTCCCATTTTTCTGCTGTCGTTCCCAATAGTAATTTCGAATAATCAGTACCTGTACAAGTTAAAAGGGTCACATTAGAACAAAAAGTATGGCCATTAATAAGATATAAAGCAACATGTGCATTTTAAAATATCTTACTTACTCTATTTTACAGGGCGACATTTGTCCTAAAAGTATAGACCTTTATGAGGGATACGACAACATGTATATATACGACTGAAATAATCTATTTGACAGGGTCACATTACAACAAGAAGTATGGACATTAATAAGATATAAAACAACATGTACATTTTCCATTATCTTACTTACTCTAGTTAACAGGGTGACATTCGTCCTAAAAGTATAGACCTTTTTAAGATATACAAATACATGAACATATCTAACTGCAATCATCTAGTTGTCAGGGTCACATTAGGACAAAAAGAATGGACATTAATAAGATATAAAACAACATGTACATTGGACATTATCTTACTTACTCTAGTTAACAGGTGACATTCGTCCTAAAAGTATAGACCTTTTTAAGATATACAAATACATGAACATATCCAACTGCAATCATCTAGTTGCCAGGGTCACATTAGGACAAAAAGAATGGACATTAATAAGATATAAAACAACATGTACATTGGACATTATCTTACTTACTCTAGTTAACAGGGTGACATTCGTCCTAAAAGTATAGACATTTTTAAGATATACAAATACATGAACATATCTAACTGCAATCATCTAGTTGTCAGGGTCACATTAGGACAAAAAGAATGGACATTAATAAGATATAAAACAACATGTACATTGGACATTATCTTACTTACTCTAGTTAACAGGGTGACATTCGTCCTAAAAGTATAGACCTTTTTAAGATATACAAATACATGAACATATCCAACTGCAATCATCTAGTTGCCAGGGTCACATTAGGACAAAAAGAATGGACATTAATAAGATATAAAACAACATGTACATTGGACATTATCTTACTTACTCTAGTTAACAGGGTCACATTTGTCCTAAAAGTATAGACCTTTGTGAGAAATATAACATGTACATATACAAGAACATATGTTTTGTAATGATATGTTGTACTGCAATTTTGACGTGCTGACATTAGCTGGCAAAGTGTAGACAATAAATACTTTATACAATAACATGTACCTTTAGTTACTGCCTTTTTATAATTTGTGACTCGAATAGTTTAGAAGGTGACATTCACACCAAAGATATACACATTTAATTTACACACGTTCTCATCTTCAAACATGTATGCTACGATGAAAGTCCTATACACCAATATTCAAGGAAACATTCATCACAGTTCATGTTCCATGCGAAGAGAGTAAAATATGATTTTATTAAGAACATTCAACATAACCGTGTTTAGAAGTCGAAAATTTTATTATTGGATTTGCCCTAATAATTATAATGATAATAAGCTATAAGTTCTCAACAGCATAAACATCGTAATTATACATACTTTTACTATTATCCGTTAACTCTTGATGAATTATGACATCATCGTCATCTTCGTCTTCCATTGTACCGTCACTTAGGGCTCCGTCGATTAGGGCTAAATCGATTAGAGCACCGTCAAGTATGCATCTGTCGACCATTTCTTTTTTTTTCCCGCACAAAATTATAGATATTAATACTATAAATTGAGAACAATTTGTAAGATGGATATTAGATTTTGGAAAATTGAGAGGGAAGAAATGGAATTTTCAATCTCATGCAAGGATGAAAGAAAGCAAGAGCAGAAATGAAGCAAGATGAAGGACGGAGGGCATTAAATGGTGGCGTGTTTATTGCCAATTATTAGAATTAAATATGTGGGTTTAGTACTATTAGATGCACAAAAATCTCAATTGTACATCACTCTCATTAATGCATGCAGGGAAATTGTCGGCTCCATGTTTAGCTGACCCGGTAGCAAATGGGATGTATTTGACCCGTCGCAAGCTTGCGACGGGTAGTTCCGTCGCAAATGAGAATTTGTGTTAAATTTGACTGAAATATTTTGAGTAAAAGAAACTTTTTTATTTTGTGCTAAAAATATCTTCCGAATTAGTTAGGAAGTTGCCTTGAAAAAGAAGTCAAAATATATTGTGAAATATTTTATTCTAAGATTTTATTTAAAAATATTTTCTTGCCTAAAATATAGAAGTGTTATGCAAACTTTCTCCTATAAATCAGAAGCATAAGTTCAGTTTTAGGGCCACCAAAATCATTAAGGATCCTCTGTCCCACTTTTATGTCCCATTGTGTTTGCCACTCCACTCACCTTTTGACACACATTACTTGTTGCAAAATAGAATATTGCAATAATTATACGCAATTGCTAAATCCCGCACATTATTTTACTCAATCCCGCACATATTGCCATAATCTTCCATAATTGCCCTTCATCTTAAAAAAAAATTAAAAAACTGTTCTACCTTCTCTCTAAACCTAATTAATCAGTTAATCGTTCGACATGGAATGTAATTCGCATATTATTAACACGTAATCTCGCCGTTTTACCAACAATTTTATTATGCCCCATCTTTTAATCGATTTAGTTGATGTTTTTTTGATTAAAAATGGGGATTTTTTACAATTAGGGTTTTGATTGAGTTGGGTTGTTGAAGGGATGGTTTGTGGGGTCGTCGGTCTGGACTAGGGTGGTCGGAGGGAGAGCGTCGAGTGATGGTTGTAGTGGTAGTGTACTAGTGATGCTGTGGTTGCTGCAGGTTGTAGGTGCGGGAAGGGGGTCGTCGGCGCGGGGAGAGAAGCAGGGATGGCTGGTCGGCGCGGGGAGAGAAGCATGGATGACTGGTCGGCGCTAGGCGGTGAGGAGCGGTGGTCGACGGCGCTGGGATGGTGGTGGGGAAAGGTTGTCAGGGGTTGGGGATGGGGGATTTGTACGTTTATTGCTTTTTTTTTTCACTCTCTTATTTCTCCTCCTTGTTTCTCCGTTGGTAAGTTGAGAAATGAGAGGGGCACATTCGGAATAAAGGGCAAAAATGTGCGGGATTAAGTAAATTGTTGTGCGGGATTTAGCAAGTCCCTAATTATATTAATTTGTTGATGTGTTAGAAGGTGATTGGAGTGACACACACATTAGGACATTGGAACACCAAATAGGACAGAGGATCCCCACTCCACCGAAATATGGTGCTTTAAAATCGTCATTTTGCAAATTGTTTTGAACTATGAGTTTTTAATCATCTTTTTAGCAAAATCATTAAGTCGTGACATTTGAACAATTTGAGTGCTTAAGTTCTCATATTCATAAGTATATTTTGTTCTACATTGTTCTAAGTTGTGAACCATATAAGTAGATAAAAAGAGTTGTGATTTTCAATTTGTGAGAGAGTGCTTTTGGGGTACGGGTTGTACTCGAGTCGCACGATCGGGTTGGACGTGGGATTTTCTTTGTAATCGGGTTTGGTTATAAAGGAAATAATAATAAGAGAGATAGTGGACATAGACCTTTAGAGAGTAGGTCGAACCACTTAAAAAGTTCTTGTGTTCTCGTTCTTTCATTGCTTTTCATTTCCTTATTTTCTTTATCTTTTATTCATGATTGCATTCGAATCGAGTACAGCAGATTATCTTCGATTAAACAATCATCAGAACTGTTCAAACTGCATGTGTACTAATTAATTACGAATTAAAATAAGTGTGTTAATTTAAAGTTTAAAAAGGGTACTGAATACACCCCCTCCCCCTTTTAAGTACCGGATCCATAAACTCAACGATAAGCCTACTTTAGCTAAAACCCGAATACCATAAGCAAGTAATTGATCAAGCATATGGACATTGTGTGACACAGTCACACAACCTTTGCAATCCTAGGTGGAGCAACTCAATTCACTGCAACCTTATGGTAAGAACCATGCCTATGTGTCACGGTCCGGAACTTTGAGCCGGAACGTGGCGCGCACCCTTGTCTATCACACGACAACAATGCAAGCGAGAGCGTCAAGCACTAGTGAGGGATCACTAGTGCATTCGTAATCGGTCTCGGTTGGCGTGTATCGGGAATCCTAGTCACGATTATCAAAGTCCGGCACACGGAAGCAATAAAATTAAGCAATACGATTATTGAAAGCAAGAGACAAGCAATATCAAGCTTAAAGATGAGAAGCAGTTTTGATTGACTAGCACCTCTCATAGAGGCAGATTTGATAGTTTGAGTCCTGTAGCAGGATACATTGATTGTGCAGAAAAGCGATACGTTTTGTAAACACCTAATAACGTATCTTAAACTAAAAACAGGACTCCAAGATTCGACACGCAAGAAGTAGTCTTGGAGTACTAAATGAAACTAAAAACAGAAATGAAAATACATGAGTACAAATAAGAAATCGAAGGGCTCGAAGTTAAATGACCGCGCGCACAATTATCAGGGATTATGCGGCTAAAAGTGCGGCTCCTTACATTATGGAATGAAGGGTCACATTGGTCTAGTAGAGGTTGCAACATGGGCGATTCAACATAATGGGACTTGATCGGGGCTAGTTAAGCTTATCGGGTTGAGCACATAAAACTTGATTCCAAGCAATAAAAACTTTATTTCATCATGTTAGTTCTCAACATCATCTAAAATATTCAAATCTTCAACTATAACACCCTGGCCCAAACCGGGTCGAGAGCGGTTACTTATGATAGCTCTTCAACTATAACACCCTGGCCCAAACCGGGTCGGGAGTGGTTACTTATGATAGCTCACTAGGCTGTGTACATGGCCATAGATCAACACGGATCCTTTATAGCGTATTTTGTCTTCACTCATGCGCATCCCGGGAACCTTCCCAGGAGGTCACCCATCCTAAGACTACTTCCAACCAATCACGCTTAACTGTGAAGTTCTTTTGCATGGATGACCATAAAAGAAAGTGCACTTTGTTGATAAAATATAAATGACCAAAATTTAATCTAACCTCTTGAAAATACCCAAATTATTAAGGTTTTTTTAAAAGAAAAAGTTAAAAACTATCAATTTTTTCTAAAGACCATATTGAAAAACAAATCGTTATATTGGGTTGAAACAGAAAACATTTACTTCGTAGCATTTTGGTGTACATGTAAGATCGATGATGTGACGAGGTTAAAGTCGACATTTCACATGTCTACTTTGAGTTAAAGTCGAAACCAAATTGAATGACCCGTTTTCCAGGTCTATATTCAATGATTTGACGAGGTTAACCAGCTAAAGTCGACATTTCGCGCATGTGTCATGACTACTTTGAGTTAAAGTCGCTATCGACATGACGACTTTGGAATAGAGGCAAGCGACAAGTACATTCATAAAAAAACGTATATAATTATAGAACATCCTTTTCAAAGAGACTTGCAAAATAGACGTTCTTACGGTAACTTAATGCCTGAACATAATCGGAAGCAAGAACAAGAACGCGGTAACGTGGTATGAGTTGTCAACTTGTCTTCTACAAAACTTGACTAGTTCCAAAACTCCCTCACTATAATCCTATATAAACCCAATCAACCTTCATATATTTCATCAACAAAAACATTTATTACTTCTCTATCTTTTCTAGCATTCCTCTTACAATAATACAGCCACCAATCCCACTAATTTCAATTCTAAACAACAATGGCCAGACTAGTAATCGCTGCCCTTTTCGCCATCCTCGCTGTCGTCGCCGTTGCTCAGTCTCCCGCTTCCGCACCTGCTGCCTCGCCATCATCCTCAGTAACTAAACCACCCACTGCCGCCGCAACTCCTCCCACTGCTGTTGTCACTCCCGCTGCGTCTCCGATGGCCACTCCACCTACCGCCGCTGTCACCCCCACCGCTTCCGAAGGTCCTGCTGCCGTGGCTGATGGACTCACTCCCTCTTCCACCCCTGCTGCCGCACCTTCAAACGGTGCCGTTTCATTGAACAGAGTCGCTGTTGCTGGTGGATCTTTCGTGGCTGTTGCTTTGGTTTCTGTTTTCATGTTCTAGATCCACATTTCTTCAGCTCAATTTTTTTTATTTGAATTTGATTAAATTTATTCATTTTATTTTCGCCTACATTTGAAGGCGGTCTATTCTATTTGTAATCGGCAGTTGGATTTTGAAGAGTTCGCTTCACGGCTACCTTTCTATTTCTTGTTACGGAGTTCTTTGTTAATATAATTATTATCGTTATTGGTTTATTCACCGTCTCATTAGATTTTTTAAAAACTTACTCGAATGTACCAGAGTATTTGCAGAGTTGGGTCCAAATTCCACTTGCTAATGTTCGTTTGAGTTTTATTTACATGCCAAGGCTTTCGGGTACTTTCTTTGCTTTGCTACCTGCAATAATAACCCGATTTTTGGACTAATTTTACGAGCTACCGCAGTGGTCACAAACATAAAAAAGTGTGACGGCTAACAAGTCGCAAAAAAATATGTGACGAGCCGCGACTATTTGTTTGTCGCATTTTTGAGTCGGGTTGAGCCAAAATAATTGCTTGCCCGACACAGTAAAAAGGCGTCATTGCCTTTGTCAACAAGTTTTTTTGTGACGGACTTCAACGCTTATTCTAGTATTCCATTGCACATCTTTGCACGTCCGATTTTGTTATAAAGCCCGTTGCAATTATAAAAAAGCGATGAATTTTTCCGCCGTCACAATTGTACCTTACTCGACAAAGGACATGTTGCAATTATAAAAAGGTGATGAATTTTTCCGCCGTCACAATTGTACCTTACTCGACAAAGGGCATTCACATATGCTTGTTCAACGTGTTGACTCTTTTTACTTCATCTTATGCTTCAGAGGTGATAGTCACACTGTCTGTTGCTTTTAGTTCATTTTTTAGGTTGAAGTTTTCTTGTGCAATTTCTTCAATTTCGTCTTGCATGACATCAAGCTTATCATTTTGTGAACGACACTTATCAAAGAGTTTGTCGAGAAGCTTACATACTTTTTCTTTGGAGTAAGATCTAACCTTGGCTTTTAGATGTTTTACCTCATTGTCGGAGTCCGAGTCGGAATCATCGGGGTGAGCCATAAGACATCTAAGATGTTCAATTTTAGAAGTTTTTGAGACTTTGTCCTTGAGATGACTAGTAAGACACATTTTAGCCTCTAGTTCATCCTCGATGTTTTCATCGTCCTCGGAGTCGGAAATTCCCCAAATGGCGGACATGACCTTGTTCTTGTAATCTTTCTTAGCCTTATCTCGCTTATCTTTAGACTTGATTTCATCCCACTTAGGACATTCTTTAATTTGATGTGATTTGTCACCACACTTAAAGCATCCTATGGTGGTAGAAGGTTTTCTTTTTGGAAAGCGTTTTTTCGTGTAATTATTGTTGAACTTTTTATGTCCTTGGCCATTCACCATTCCAACTAAGTTCCTAGAGAACAAAGCGAACTCATCTTCCTCTTCATCCTCATCATCAATTGAAGAGGATGTTAGAGCAAGACTCTTTCCCCTTGAGGATTCACTAGAGTGCTTATCGAGATTGAACTCGTGAGCCATTAGCGATCCCATTAGTTCATGAAGAGAAAGAATGGACAAGTCTTTGGTTTCCTCTATGGCGGTCACCTTAGGTTGCCACTTGGTGGTAAGACTACGAAGAATTTTTCGAATGGTGTCCTCAGACTCGAAACTTCTTCCTAGACTTTTTAGTCATTAATAATGCACGAAAGGCGAGATGAAAAACTATTTATGGATTCGTCTTTTGACATATGAAACATCTCATATTGTTGCAAGAGAAGGTCAATACGGTGTTTTCTAACTTGAGACCTCCCTTCATAGGCAAGAACAAGGGAATCCCAAATTAATTTAGCCGTAGGACATCCGGAAATTCGACTCACATCGGCCTCTCCAACACATCGTTGAAGAATCGGCATTGCTTTCGAGTTATTTTCGGCCAATTTAAAATCATTTTCATTGTAATCTTTTTCGGCCTTGATTTTAGTAGAACCCGTAATAATGTCGGTTTCCTCAATAATAAGAGGTCCGTCCTCAATGATTTTCCAACATTGATAATCGATACTTTTGATATAGTGCTCCATTTTGAGCTTCCACCACCCAAAATTCTCACCGGTAAAGACCGGGATCTTGGAGTGTTTTGTAGAATCCATATCCCAAGAATCAAACTCTAAGGCGGTTAGCCTCGATCAAGAGCACGAGGCTCTGATACCAATTGAAGAGTTATGGATTCTAAGTACCTAAGAGGGGGAGGGGTGAATTAGGTACTATTTAAAAAATTTCAACTTAAATCTTTATTGTTTAAAGATAAGTCGATGAACAATGTGAAGAGCAAGTGGATACATCAATTAAATGAAGAGATTAAGTGTGTATCACGGAAGCTCGAGGAAACAATTGATGTCTGTAAGTGACAGTGGTTCTGACTGTTACTCGTTGGTCTTAGTTTATGAAGTAAAAACAGAAGACCAGGGGTGACAGTATTCAGGACTGTTACTAACAAAATCGTAAAATGAAAGCAAGTAAGTAAGTTGCAGCGGAAATAAAAGCGAAGAGAAGAACAACACAACGATTTTGAATTGGTTCGGCCGACACTCTAAAGGCCTACGTCCAATCTTCTTTTATTGATCAGTGAAGTAATCTACTCCGACTACTTTAAAACACTAACAACAAAAGGACCAACAACCTACTCCGGTTGCGACACGAGTTCTAAGACTACTCCATCTATGAACTCTACACTCTAACTAGAATGTTTACAAACCAAGTTTCCTTAGACTGATTCTTTGAAAAGAATTGAGAAGGACAACTTATTGTTACAAACGTTTCTAGATGAGAGAGTACAATACTTTGAAGTAACAGTGATTTCGACTGACACACTTGAAGACTTAGAAGATTTTTGCAAATGAAAAGTTTTGAGTTCTAAAAACTGATTTTGCAAAATACTTTGTTTTCTAGGATTAAAGTCTTACTTTCAAAGTGAAGAGAAGAGTTCCTTTTATAGAGGAAGCACGCAAGAGGAGGCAAGCTAGGGTTTGTGAGTCAAAGCATTTGAAAAGAAACAAAGACTTAAACTTTCCCATGTTTGCACCAAAAGAGCTACCTTCTAAGAAGAGAAAAGAGGAAAAGATGATTTGTAATTTTCCTTAAGAGGTTTTGGCTTTTTCATAAACAAAGAGAGAAGACATTCACAACAAAACAAATCTTGAGAAAAAATGGAAAAAAAGCAAACTTTGTTTTACAAAAGCCAAAGATAAGTCTTAACACATTTTAGGAAAACTTTTGAACTAGAAATTAGCATATCCTTTTCCAAAGACCACCATTCAAATATTTCAAACTTAAAACTCTTATTTTAAATCTGATGTATAAAAGCCCATTTTAATAAAGATGAAATATTCAAGATGAAAGACCTGCTTTAAGTGTGACGGGTCAAACGTGACAGTAAAACACACTGTTACCATTACATGTATTCTACCCTTTTATCTTTACATAGGTTGACAAAACGACTCTAAATCTTGGGTAGCAAATTATCAACCATTCTTGACTTTGACATTGATTAATACTTGCTTAAGGAGGTTGCATTATTCCTAAAATGATACACTTAGAAACACGATTAAATTGGGCATGTCATTATCAACAAATAGGTCCTAACACACTTAAGTAACTCTAATGCCGAATTTTAAAACAGAAATCAAGATAATTGGCAAGACGAACGCGGTAACGTGGGATGAGTTGTCAAGTATCTAGAAAACCAAGACTCTCGTGACTCCTTCCAAATTTCAAAGACTCCCCAAATCCTATATAAACCCCCAATATACCTTCATACCTTTCATCAACAAACACACACTTCATCTTTTCTAGCTTTCCTCTAATTCAAACAACTTCTCCCCACATTTTAAATTTTAATCCCTCAATAATCTCATTAATCTTAACAACAATGGCCAGAGTACTCATCGCTGCTCTTTTCGCCATCCTCGCCGTCGTTGTCGTAGCTCAATCCCCCGCTTCTGCACCCGCTGCCTCGCCATCATCTTCCGTAACTAAACCACCTACCGCCGCTGCAACTCCTCCCACTGCTGTTGTCACTCCCGCCGCTTCTCCGTTAGCCACTCCATCCACCGCTGCCGCCGTCACCCCCACAGCCGCCTCCATTCCAACCGCTGCCGAAGGCCCCGGCGCCGTCGCTGATGGACTTACTCCCTCAACCACTCCTGCTGCCGCTCCTTCAAACGGTGCTGCTTCGTTGAACAGAGTCGCTGTTGCGGGTGGATCTTTCGTGGCTGTTGCCTTGGTTTCTGCTCTAATGTTCTAGATCTGCATTTCTTCAGCTCTTTTTTTTTTTTCTCTCAAATTTTTTGATTTGATTAAATTCGTTTATTTTATTTCCGCCTGCATTTGAAGGTGGTCGATTCTATTTGTATTCGGTAGTTGGATTTTGAGGAGTTTGCTTCACGGCTACCTTTCTATTTGTTTCTATTACAGAGTACTTGTGTTAATATAACTATCGTTATTGTTATTCGCCAATCACCCACCAGGCCACCATGTCTATCAGTTTTTTAAAAATTTACTCGAATTAGATCATACAGTCAGGGCCGTCCAATGACTTTTAGAGGCTCGGTTCTAAATTTCAAGACGAGGCCCCTAATATAAAGAAAATCAAATTATAATACTCCCTCCATTCAACTCCACACTACCACTTTCTTTTTTCACGTTTGTCAACGCGTCTTTTATGCGCTAAATATCGTTAGCTACGTATTTGCAAAAAATATAAAAGTTAGATATTTTTAATGTACTCGTAACAACGAATAAAACAAGATCCCACATGAATATATTTTCACTTATGTATCGAGAGAAAATTGAAATTGAAGGCTTAACAATGAATAGTGTACAAAATAGATAATGGTAGTGTGGAGTTGAATGGAGGGAGTATAAATTACAAATTTCACCACTTAAAAGATTCATCCATCAAATCTTTACAATCCATTTGCTCCAAGAAATGCTTCTCAATTGTTATCAATGCCAAACCATTGAGTCTTTCTTGCGTCATAGTTGAACGCAAATATGATTTCAACAATTTGAGTTTAGAGAAGCTTCTTTCCGCACTTGCAACAGTCACGGGAGTAGTTAACATTATTCTATATGCGATCATTGCATTAGGAAAACAACCAAATTGTTTCAAAAACTTCAAAAGATCAACATGCCCCATGTTCTCCGTAGGCAAGACTCCTCTCAAAAACTTAAGTTCCATATATAATTCATTTCCATCGACATCAGATTGTGCTTTCTTTAATGCAACTTCAAGATGAATACAATGCAATTTTAAGTCCGTATCTTCAAATGAATTCAACATGTTAGAAGAAAATAAAAAGCCAAAAATATTCTCAAAATCATTAAACTGCTCAAACCTTGATTTTAGTGAAGCAATTTCTTGATCAACAATGTAAAAAAAATAATTAACTCTAAATGATTCTTCTGAAGTTTGATTAGTAACTCCGGACGAATCGTCTCGACTCTCATCAAACTGTTTCTTTCTTCGAATTTCTCGCCTTTGAGGAAATATTGGATCAATATCTATTTCAAAAGCAATCTTCTTAGCTTCTTCTATAGCATTAACAAAACCATTTTCACGAAAATCTTCAAAAAAATGTCAGCAAACCTTTAATCTTTACAATAGCAACATCTATCAGCATGTCTTTTGATTGTAAATCTTTGCCCACCAAATTAACACGATATAGAATTTCATACCAAATAACTATTGCAACCAAAAATTCAAAGTCACCTAGCTCATTCAATGCTAGAGATTTGGCCTCACTCCTTATTTTAGAATCATTATCTTTCTCAGCCACCTCAAGTAAAGCCTCACGTATATCACCAACTTGGAATCTTATAGCTTTAACGCTCTCAACGCGACTCTCCCAACGAGTAGATGATAAAGGTTTCAACGTTAAACATTCTACATTATCTGTTAAAGTTTTCCATCTTTTATTTGAATTTGAAAATATTGTGTAAATACGTTGAATAATTCCGAAGAAATCTCTAGCTCTACTATAAGTTTTAGCCATGTCACATAACGCCAAGTTAAGACTATGACAACCACAAGGCATATAAAAAGCTATAAGATTTATATCTAACATCTTTTTCTGAACTCTTTGGTGTTTTCTTTTCATGTTTGATCCATTATCATAACCTTGTCCCCTGACATCATCTATATCAAGACCCATTTTTTTAAACTCATTTTGCAAAACAACAAAGAGTCCCTGACCAGTTGTATCATCCACATTCAAAAAACCTAAAAATGATTCTTCAATACAAACAGAACTTGAAGAGACATCCGCATACCTTAATATCATTGACATTTGTTCTTGGTGGGAAATATCAAGAGTACAATCTAGTATGACCGAAAAATATTTAGCATCTTTTATCTTTCTTATGATTTGAGTTTTAACTCGAGATGCAAGTAAGAGTATTAATTCATTTTGAATACTAGGCCCAAGATAATGAAAGTGAATTTTATCAGTGGTGATCCTTCGAATATGCTCTTGGATAATTTGATCAAATTCACCTAACATTTCAATTAATTGCAAAAAGTTTCCATTGCTACTTTGATACAAACGCCTATTAGTTCCTCGGAAAGCTAGATTATTTTTTGCAATAAACTTCACTATTGAAATAATCCTCATCAAGACTTTGTTCCAATTATCCCTCTCTTTTCTAATTTGTTTTTGATTTGCCTTATCAATGGTCTAATTATTTCGGGGTCTCCATTGCAACTCATGCCAATTGGCCAAATTTTTAATATGTTCTGAACCCGTTTCATGTTCTTTAAGCCTTTGACTAAGATGTATCCAATCATCAAATCCTTCGGTAGCTAACTGGCCTCTTCTTGCTTTACTAAACACTTTACAACAAAAGCACAAAACTTTATTAAGTTCTTTTGAATATACAAGCCACTCCTATCACATTTCTCTCCATTCGATAAAACTCTAGTAAAATATCTATTAGAAAAGAATTTATTATTATCATCTCTTGGACCTCTTTCTATATTGAACTCTCTTTTAAGACCTTGTTCAACTAAAGCATCAATCATCTTAGAAGTAAGAGCATCCCAATTTCTATGATCAAAAATATATCAAATGGAAAATTTTCTTTAGAATTAGGAGATTCATCAGCTTCATTATCATTTCCAAATTGACGAGTATTATTCTCATCATCTTCACCAGGCCCGTTATATGACAAGTTCAGCCAGGTCTAGGAACATGGGCCCATAAATATAAGGGGCCCAAATTTATAGTAGCCTGTTAACTAAAAAAAAGGGATATTCTCTCGTGTACCCCTCAACTTTTTCATTTTCTATGATATGCCCCTCTTTTCATGCAAAAAAAACTTTGACCGTCAATAAATCTTGGCTACAAATTTAGAATACAATAAAAAAAATTTCCACATTGACCGTCTTTAAGAGGTCTTCAGTTTGAGAAAAAATCACCGACGTCTCAACTCGTAGTCGGGAATTATGGTCGGTCAAAGTTTATTCGTTAAAAAATGTTTGACCAACCATAACTACCGGCTACGAGTTCAAATGCGGTGAATTTTTTTTCAAATTCAAGGCCTTGACGAGATGATTTGTTTGAAAAAAAATTACCGTTTTCTGAACTCGTAACAAAGAATTATTGTCGGTCAAAGTTTTTTTGTGAAAAACAAGGGGTACACCTTAGAAAACGAAAAAGTTGAGGGGTACACGAGAGAATATCCCAAAAAAAACTACTTTACAATCAGACGAACATAAGCCACACAATCAAAGGGAGAAAAATTAGAAAAAATCAAGGGTCAACGGCTCCTTCTTCCCCATGATTCCCAAATCCCATTTAATAAAATAGGTAAGTTTCCCCAAAAAAATTGCTTGTAATTGTTATTATATTTGGTTTGAAGTTCTTTTTTCCTTAGTACCTCTACTCATCTCCATCAATTATAGTTTATAAATCCCAATTATCAAAATATGTGAGTATTTTTTAATTAATAAAATTATGCTCTTTTAATATACAATCATAGTGCTAGTTTAATAATTTTATTTCGACTATTTGTTTTCTAATTTTATACCTAATACCTTCCGATTGTCTTGTTTCAAGGTTGATGCTTCCGAGTTCCGGCTTCTCTGAATTCAAATTAGTGGATCAGTGAATCATATTTTCTGAGTGTCTAATTGTCCGGGAATCTCAGGTTATTTCGTTCTTTGCTACTTTGTACCCATTTTAATTATTGTCTATTATGTCTACAAGAATTAGAAAAAGTGAATCTGGTTGTGAAAAACGGAAGAAAAGAAAAAGAATCGAAGAGTTAATTCAATCTCAAAGAGGAGCTCTCAATAAATTTGTAATTAAAAACTCGAACAATCCTGCTAAAAATGAGAATATAGAGTCAAATGCAAATTCAGCAAATGATGTGCCTAATGAAAATGAAAATATAGAGCTAAATGCACATTTAGTAAGTGATGTGCCTATTGAAAATGATCATGACTATGCCTTTTATAAACCATCAAACCTCCATTGATGAAGGAGAGAATGAAGATGGTTGTTATTGTAATTGAAGAGTATTTAGAGAGAGGATTGTAGAGAGATGAAATATTATGTATATTATTGATTAAGTGTTATTGGAAAGTTATCTGATTAGAACAAGGAGTATTGCTTATATACTAAGACCTCTAACTGACTAACAAACTTAGTTGGTGGTTAGTTACAGGTTAGTTACAAGCATCTTGACTAGTCAACTAATCAACTAACATGACTTATATTGTCTACATTCCCCACTCAAGATGGACTACAAGAAGACAATTGTAGACCAAGCTTGGCGGCCAGAAAATTATGTTCACTGGTACCCAGAGGTTTAGTCATTATATCAGCTAATTGTATCTTTGTGCCAATATGCTGAGTCTTTAAAAAACCTTCCATCTTCTTGTCTCTAATGAAGTGGCAATCAACATTGATGTGCTTCGTCCTCTCGTGAAACACAGGGTGCTGAGCTATGCATTGAGCAGCTTTATTGTCACAGTACAAGGGAATTGGAAATTTAAGGGGAACTTGCAGCTCTTGTAATATATTTGCAGTCCAAACCAACTCACTTGCTGTATAACTCATACTCTTATATTCTGCTTCAGCAGAGCTCTTACTCACGGTCTTTTGCTTTTTAATTAGTTTTCCAGGAGATAAGAGAACTGCCTAAGAAAATACAATACCCACTCAGGGACCTGCTGCTAAATGCACATGTTGCCCAATCTGCATCTGTATAAGCCTGCAATTCAGAGACGCAGATGCAGAATAAAACAGGCCTGCATTAATAGTACCTTTCAAGTACTTTACCAAATGCTGAGCTGCAATATAGTGTTCATCTCTAGGAGCACTTAAGAACTGGCTCAAATGCTGGACTGCATATGAGATATCTGGTCTAGTTAGACTAAGATATAGCATCCTCTCAATCAGTCTTCTGTACTTCTCAGGTTCTGAAAGTAATCTTCCTTTATCAGTAGACAGCTTTAGGCCCTTTTGCATAGGAAAAGAAATTGTCTTGGACTCTTCAAACCCAACATCTTGAATTATATGAAGCATATACTTCCTCTGGTTTAATAAAATGCCATGTTTATTTCTGGCAACTCCCAAACCTAGAAAATACCTCATTAGCCCAAGTTCTTGATGGTAAACTTGGAATGCAACTGATCCTTCAAGGATTTTATTGCTACAATGTCTTCACCAGTCATCAACACATCATCTACATAAACCAATACAACCAGAAACTTCTTTGTAACAGGATCCGTCCTTGTAAAAAGAGAGTAATCTAGCTTTGATTGAATAAATCCCAAGTCCATGAGGTACTTAGTCAACTCAAGGTTCCATTGCCTTGAAGCTTGCTTAAGGCCATACAGTGATCTTTTCAACCGATAGACCTGCCCTTTCTTTGCTAGTGTATAACCCAAAGGAGGTTTCATATACACTTCTTCATCCAAAAAACCGTGAAGAAATGCATTATTAATATTAAGCTGATGCAATGGCCAACCCTTGATAGCTTCTAGTGCCAATAAAATTCTTACTGTTGAAAACTTGGCAACATGAGAGAAGGTCAACTTGTAGTCTTTATCTTTGACCTGATTATAACCCTTAGCCACTAGTCTTGCTTTATACCTCTGAATGGAACCATCTGGTTTATGCTTAATTTTATAAACCCATTTACTCCCTATAACCCTTTTATTTGAAGGCAAGGTAGTCAATTCCCATGTTTGATTAGCCTCAAGTGCTTGCAACTCTTGATTCATAGCAAGAACCCATTTATCATCCTTACAGGCTTGATGATAATAACTTGGTTCATGTGACTCAACCACATTGCATAAGGACATAATATAATCCTTATCAAAAGAGGTCAATTCACTTAGAACATGTGCCTGAAAAGCAGTGGACCTTCTGGTCTTCTGTGGTGAACAATGATAATTTGAGAGCAAAACAGAAGGAATCCTAGGCCTAGCAGACTTCCTTATAAACTGACCTTGTTGTTCAGCTACAAGACCAGTAGCAACATCATTATTAGATGACTGAACTGTCACAATAGTTTCAGGAACATGTGGGTCAGCTGTTGTGCCTACATCAGTAAGAACTTCAGCAGTTGATGTAGGATCATCAGGATTTTCTAAGACTTCTGATGAATGAGAAGGAGCCTCTGTATTTATAGACTGCAGAAAATCATTTGATATATTGCAATATTCAGGTGAGGCATGAGGTGCCTTGGCCTGAATTGGAACCTTGAAAGGATAAACCCCTTCCCTGAATATGACATCTCTGCTCGAAAAAACAGTATGTGTATCTAAATCATACAGCTTATAACCCTTTTGATTATAAGGATACCCAATAAACAAGCAACTTCTGGCTCTTTTTTGAAACTTATCCATTGATGTGGGAGGCATAGAGGCATAACATAAACTGCCAAATATTCTGAGCTCATCATACTTAGGCTGTTCTTTGAACAAAATCTCATAAGGAGTCTTCCAGTTTAAGACAGTAGAAGGCATTTTATTAATTAGATAAGTAGCAGTAAGCAAACATTCACCCCAAAACTTAATAGGAACCTTAGACTGAAATTGAAGAGCTCTGGCAGTATCAAATAAGTGCCTATGTTTCCTTTCCAGTAAAATAATCTTTGCAATATGTTTGAAAAAATTATGTGCCATTGTCTGATTTAATCACTTTAATGGTCTTACCAAACTGTGTTTCAACATAAGATACAAAACCCTTGACTAAACCAGGCACCTGAGTTTTATTATGAATCAAAAAAGTCCAGGTTAACCTAGAATGGTCATCCAAAATGGTTAAAAAAGACCTAGCACCAGTAAGTGTGGGAATTTTATAAGGACCCCAAACATCCACGTGTAACAATTTAAAACATTCATTAGCATATGATGTACTCTTTGGAAAAGGCAAAATATGATGTTTGGCAAGTACACAAGTATCACAAGTAAACTTTTTTATTCCTTTCAATTGCTCACTGTTTACATGTCTCATCTTATCCAAGGAAGAATGACCTAATCTGGCATGTAATAAGCTCACTTTCTGAGACTGACTCAAAACTTTATTACTATTTACAGAGATTTCCTTATTGACAAAACTACAATTGACAGTAGAATTCTTAATACTATGACTCCTGAGCTTGTACAGATCCCCAAATCTCCTAGCCAAAGCAACTATGTCCTTACTTGTAGGGTCCTGAAATACAAAATTATCATCCAAAAACAACACAAGTAAGCCAGTTGATGCTATTAATTTACCCACAGATAATAGATTTTGCTTAAAATCAGGAATGAAGAGGACATTATGCAAAATTATTTTATCATTAATTTTTGCAGTCCCAGTTTTATGAACCACTTTGACACTACCATCAGGCAAGCCCACATAGACAGGCCTAGATAAACAGGTTATATCATGAAGCAATGACATATTAGATGTCATGTGGTCTAAGGCACCAGTATCCACAATCCAATCCATTTTAGAACTTGTATTATTAACAGCACAAGCTTGTGAAGAGAGATACATACCACCAAAATTGACTGAGGACTGTAAAGTATAATTAGAAGGTTCAGTCTTCTCATTCATTGCTTGGAATACCTTAGCCATAACACAATTGACTATCCCTTGAACAAAGTCTGGTGAGACATGAACATTAGGAGGCACCTGATTATGCCCAGAATACCCCAAAGAACTCCCAGAAGCATACTCATGCATTAATGGTTGTGCAACAGAAAAAGGAGCAACATCCTGGTAATGACAATCTTGTTTAGAAGAAACAAGCTCAGCATTATTAGCAGCCTTAGAAGAGCCTGCCTCCATATTAGAAGTACCTTTCTTGGCATTATAGGCCTTAAATTTATAACATCTTTCCTTAATATGCCCTTTAGTGTTGCAGAAGGTACAGTTCTTGCGTCTCCAACACTCATCA